>NW_019385136.1:8406-12850 GCF_000671375.1 Centruroides sculpturatus | reverse complement strand
GGACTACCTTCATCCCCAATCAGTCCGGATAATCGAGGTTCTACTGTATTGGTAATTTGATGTTTATTGTATTTATAGTAATTTAATTAGAGATTAATTATTTATTTATTATATTCGTTATTTATTTATGAATTATTTACTTTAATTATTCAATTACATTATGTATTTCATGATTATATTTATTTTTTTTTTTAACTGTCTCCATTTTGTGGGCTCTAAGATGGCCTACTTTTAGCATGTCCACTGTTGGTTCAACAAGATCCTTAATAGGGCAGCCAGATAGTGAAGGCAGGGCCCAATATATCTGGACAGTATTCTCCCAAAAAATTTCTGGGGTTTTTGACTTGTCCAGAATCAATCATGGGACCCCAGAGTGGTAGGCTGCTGCCTTAACAGCTTGACCATCTGGTCTCATGGTTTTATTTTCACTTATTACTTGTTTGTTTGGCTTTTCTGTTCACATTATTCAGAATTAAAAAGTTTCTGATGATGTAAATTATATTTTTTGTTTAAATTTAATGATATAATAAAAGCAATTTTATAATGATAATTTCTGGATTTTGAATATATTCTGGCTTTTTTATGTTATTAGGTTCTACATGAAAGTGTATCATAGTTCACTTAAAATTCTTTCTTGCCAATATAATATTGAAACTTTATATGATTTTATACTGTTTTTATTCCATATTTTACTATATTTATATCTCAAATTAATTAAATTTCAAAAAATTTGAATATTTTAGGGAAACGACTCAACTTCTAATTTTTATTCGTTGGCTTCAAGATTTGCTTCCCGAAGATATTAATATTCATGCTGTCAAAAACGTTATTAACGTCGATAAAGAAAATCCAAATTTGAATTCATCATTAAAAGAAGAATTACAATTAATATTATCTTTTGTACATGAAAATTCTGTTAAAAACAGTGAAAGTTGCCAACTGGATGCACAATTAAGTCACATGTGTTTAGATAATGCGGTGTTAGATTTTAAAGAGTATTGCAATTTCAGATTTAAGTTACTAGAAAAAGAACTTGAAACTGATGAAATTGTTGCTCAGTTGAGTTTATGAAGATATTTTAATTCTTGTATTTTATGAATTGTAATCTTTGTAAATTATTTTTATATTATAAACTGTAATAAATAATAATGTAAACAGTTTTTTATACGTTAAATAGTTTTATATGAAAAGAATAATATAATTATACTGGGTGATTTGAAAGTTTCCATACAAATAAGTGGAAATAAAATAAAATTTAATATTTTTTCTAATTATAAGAAAAGTGGAAATTTAAAATATTATTTTACTGTTAATATTTAACTTTGGTTATGACCTTCTTCAAAATTGTGTACTAGAGCAATGCTGGAGTACAGTATGTTATCTAATATTTCTTTGTCTGGAAATAGGTTGTAAATTTTAATATGTTTTCTACATAATTAAATCGTTTCAGATATAGGATGTTCTCCTTGAATGTTTGTAGTTTTGTGAATAAATGTGTGTCAGAGAATGTCTGTCAACACTCCAATTTTTATGTGCATACACTTGAAAGAGCTGCTGCTGCCACACGGTGACAATTTAGACATGCATTGCCATTACTGGGACCCCATTTCTTAGTCTGCCCAATTGTGAGGTTAGCCGACTGGTGTAGAAATGTCAGGACAATTGAGTGGTCAACACTGTGGTGTGGGAGTGGAAATACTCACTGAGGCAGGCTTTCCATCTTTTAACCCGTTTATTATGTACACAAAAGTTTCTTACAACGTTTTGCAAAGTTGCGATGTAACACAGCTCAGGGAATGAATGAAATGTCAACTCAAGAGTCTGACATTCAATTAAAATGCCTCATTGTCCTTGACTTAATAAAATATAAATTTTTGTCTACAAGTACATATCTTCTAATATCATGACTTATTATACTGGCTTTACAGATAATGCTACAGAGTTTCACAGAAAACAAANCTGATGTTCAGTTCACAGTTCTCCTTTCAGTTCCTCAATGTCGTACGTTGCGATCAACAGCCCGAGGCGTGCGGCACAGCTTCAGGCGAAAGTCTCCGGAGAAGGGCGAATCTGGGCAAAGCAAGACATCATAGGAGAGTAACGGTAAGTCCCAGGAGTCAACAAATCTATTGCTGCTGATCTGCAGGATTGCAAAAATCCTGAAGTGGAGAACCAAGAACGTCATGTCCTTGATTTGTGCGGTTTTATAAGTTTTTCCCTAAAGCCACCTTTTCATTGGTCTCTGCTCGTCATCTGGTGACAATTCGAAACCGATCAGAGGGCGCGGGAGAGATCAGTTTTGCAACTAAAAACGACTCCTCTCCAGCCACATTTCCCTCGACTTTAGTCTTTTCTATTGTTTTAGTAAAAACTTTCATTGTTCAATCAGGACATTTAATTCTCCCTATTCGTGTCTGAAAATGGAGCTCTATTTCTCGATAGAGTGGTTACCTTTGGACGTTCAAAGTGGCTTCCGTCTGGTACCTCACACAATCACCCAACATCATCTCTGAACTTTTTTCTTTGTGGGCATGTCAAAGATCATGTATATGCTACAAAAGTGCCACACTTGAGAACCCTGCATACAAGAACTGCATATGCTACTAACATTATTCCAAACATGCTAGCTCAGATGTGGGCCAAAATCAAGTACAGATCAGATGTCATACTTTCCACATCAGGAACATATGTGGAAATATACTGATTTCGTGTAGTAACTTACTTTTTTTAGATGCATTTTCTATTACATTTTCTATATTACTGTATTTGCGTTTCTTTTTCCAATATTAATCCATAGAATTAGTCATTTAAGGGGAACACCTGTATAATGAAACTAATTGGAGCAATTTTAGAAACAGTTTTTATTCAATGTTTTATGCAAATGTTATCAGATTTTTATATTGTGTTAATGTATGTTGTATTAATGTCTTAAAATATATTTAATAAAATAATATACAGTTTTAAATATTTAAAAAAATTAACATTTATCAGAAAATTAATATGGTAGAGTCCCCATTATTTAAGATAATGTGGATCTGAAGATATATCAGATTGTTAATAACTCAGATAATGCAGAAAATGTTTGGTAAGATTATTAAATAATAAATTGAACTTGGATGCTTGTAACTGTATTCTACTCTTAGGTTACACTTATTACATAATTACTTTTAAACTATACAATAAAACATTTTAATTTTACTTACTAAAATTAAATGTAAACCAAATACAGTATGTAATACATTGCACCTTTAAAAACACTACATAAAAATCCAGCAATCAGTTGTTTAACTTTCCCAGCAACATTTTAAATTTTTAATAAGTAACTATTCTCACCATATATTACAATGGGCAGACCACGCCTGATTTCTCTGATAGCTCTTTCTACTTTATTTTTACTTTGATTTACTATAAACATCTTTACCAGTGGTGCCATCCGTTAAGATATTTTATTAAAAAGAAATTATTATATTTTTAATTGTTATGAAATGGCAAAACACTTAATTTTGAAGGTAGGGATGAGTTTTACAAAAAAAATTGTAAATGCTATTTCTAATCTAAATGGCGGCCATTTTTTCCGGAATTTCGTTGGAACACAAATGCCTACAAAACTCCCAACAGCTGTTTATTACGTTCCCGTAGGTGGCCATCGTTCGGAGGTTCGACCGTATATAAAAGTTCTTTTTAATATATGAGAATTAAGACAAATATATCGAAATTCTGCACATCAGAAAAATATTATTTTCTGAACTATATGCAAAATGATACAATTATACTTTGAAATAATACTCTTTCAAAGATGTTACATTCCTTCAGTTCTACATCAGACCAATTATTTTTCAGTTCGATAAGTAGAGTTATTTTTTCAATATGGTTACCATAATGTAGGGACTTTAACCGACTTTCAAAGTAAACTCGGGTCCTATTTTTCACATATTACAAATACGGTGTAGTTCTCCAGTTAGAAGTTTTTATTGAATATAATAGAAAGAATTCTTTAAACATACATCGTGTAAGAATAAAGATTAAGAGTTCAAAATCGTTGGATTTACTGGTATTATTAAATACTTAAAATTATAAATACGTAATTAATTAACTAAGAATCCCATCAATTTGTCGATGATGGATAAATGGCCGGTTAAAACATGGCGCGTAATTTCCTGGAGAATATTTTTGGCAATTGGTTTTTGTCATTCAATCCTACTGATGTTTAGATCTAACATTAAGCAGGCAAACACGAACAGTAACAAAAAAGAACTTTATTAGAAAAGGTTAGAACTGTCACAGACATCCTCGGGCAACACCCGGACAAAATCCAACGAACTTTCGCGCCTTTTCTTTTTTGACGTTGCCAGCCACTCTTGTTGGCAAGTGTTGCCAGACAGAGTTCGTGATCTTGGCAAGTGTTGCCAGACAGTGTTCAGGATCTCTGGCGCTGGCGGCCACA
>NW_019385136.1:0-640 GCF_000671375.1 Centruroides sculpturatus | reverse complement strand
ATCCAGTGATGACATTCGAAATATTTAACAAAGGGTTCGCTAACAGAAAATTTTTCCTTAACAATTTTTTTTTCGCTCAAATGGTGCATCGGAAGCCTCTAGTTTAGTAGTGTTACAGAGTATAATACGTATATTTTAATATTTTTAAAAGAATCAAACCATTGAGAAATGTTACATGTGTTTAACAAGGTTCTGAAAACTTTGAAAATGTTAACAACGGGTTCGGCCGAACCTGTGCGAACCCGCTGAATATCACCACTGGATACGTCTACGGCTTTTACTGGCTTATCGAACAATACGAATGGACCCAAGACCATCACTGACGCGCAATTAACCCCAAAACACTACTTTGCCCGGACCCATAATATTATTAATAAGACGACCCTGACACTTGACTGTTGTTACGTACAGTTACTCTAGAAAAGCATATACGGTATAAGCATAATAAATAAGAATAATTCATAGCCGCATGTACTAGTCTACGTAAAATTATTCATTATTTTACCGGTCCGCAATGAGAAAAAGATTGAGAACACTACTTTAACGGCATAATGGATGATGGCCGTATTGTGTTTAGTGTGCCGATACTTCGCATCAACAAATCAGTCGGCCGCGCCCCGATCGAAAACGTTTCTACGTC
>NW_019385135.1:361996-383947 GCF_000671375.1 Centruroides sculpturatus | reverse complement strand
AATAAATTTAAATATATTTAATGGAAGTATAACTAAATTGAATTGGTTTTATGGATAAATAGAGAGATTTGATTAGAATTTAACGGTTTTTAAAGAGGGTCGATGAAGTGTACGATGTCGCAATTCATTGGACTGTATCTTCTCGATTGATGCTACTGTGGAACCTCGGTTGCTATGACGACCGGCAGAATCATAAAGGATACTGTTTAGTTTAGATTAAAATCCAATTCTGCCTCTTGTTTTTTTTTTTTTTTTTTTTAAATCATCGAGGATGCCGGGAAGAAAAATAAATAAATAAAGCAAAACGTATTAAAGAAAACGGGAAAATATTCTAAGAATAAAAGAAAAATCAGTGCACGGAGTAATGGCGGATGGGCGATTTGTGGAAGTTCGCATGTTGTAGACAGGTGGTGAAGAGGCAAAACTATTGATCACACGACCATCTTGAGGTAGTGCTGCAAGCAGCAACATCATTAACGCATGCGTAGTAGTGAAATGCGGCAGCCATATTAGTATAGGATGGTCGATCGTTAGTGATCTAAGCTCAGACCGTAGATACAATTACATCCAGCTTATCTAAGTAATACGTCATTAAATCAGCTTCGTTACCCCTTACACTTGAGGCTACAAAGCCATCGAACAGACAGTTATTAAGATAGTTTAATAATGGATATTACTATGTATATACCGATACCATAGCAAACATGTATGTTGACTTAACTAAAGATTATTTAATTGAGGCCGCCGCCTAAAGACACAAATAAGTGAAGTATTCGAAAAGGTATTAAACTTATAAAAATATTAAAATTATATGGAGTTAAATTACCATCTTTTAACTATTATTAACCACTTTTCATAATTTGATACTAGGTACGAAGCCTGTAATTTAATACTTAAAACAAATGAGAGCGTGTATCGTTAGCTTAATTTTTTTTTTCCATGGATGTGTTTTAATCTGTTGTGGCATCTTTGATAAAATTATGTTGCAGAGAAAAGTTTAGATGACTCCGAAATAGAAAAAAAAAAAAGATATTTTTGGATGTCAAAGGCTAGCCTGAGGATAAATTCGATCCACGTCTGAAATTAAATTGTGTGCTCCACATAAGAGCGGCATTTATTGGGTCACCAAACTTGATAAGAGTATTTTGATGAAGAAGAACAGAAACATCATTCACTCTCTTTCTGTTTAATTTTAAAACTTTTACATTATTAATTTTCTTTATTTATTTATTATTATTATTACTTAACTTCTAGCTTCGGTTCCTCCGTGTTTCCAGGTTCTAGTGTCTTTTAAGGAGTGCCTCTATTGATACGGTTTTAGGTTTTTTTTAAATTAGAAGTCATCAGCGAGTTGTAAAAAAAAACTCATCAGTCAGTATTTTAGGTATTTAAAATCATATTTTTGTAACTAAATTAGCAACTAGCGATGTAATTTCGTCGTATTCTTTCTAGTTTCTTTTTTCTTTTTTTTAGAGCCTTCGTACCTTTAATCGCAGGTAGAAAGGTAGAAAGAAGAGTATGCAATTCGACTCATTAGCTGTAGAAAATAGCTAGCAATTTTAATAAATCGTAGCGAATTAGCAATTGTGTAGAACTATTTAATACATTTATGGTGGTCGATCGTATGACGGTGTGAGAATCAAAATGGTTTCTTTGGAAAAAGTATTCGTTTAAAGAAAGTCGTCAAGCCAGTTCATGTACGTGATAAAGATGTAGTCTGTGATGAGTCCATTAGTAAGTCACATTTAACCGGTTCAGCGAACATCATGGGGGATCCAATCTGCAGAATTCCACCGCCTCTACAACCATTACCTGACTGGTGAAAGTATTCATTTAAATATGCTTAAGGAGGTGCAAAAATGATTGAAAAACTAGTTGATGAATACGACCGATAAAATATCGAAGATATATCAATTCCATAAAACCAACTATTCCAGAAACTATTAAATATTCTAGACTTTTTATATACATATATATATATATATATATTTAACCTCCCTCCTTCTAATGATTATCCCATCATTTTTTAAATATATATATATTTTTTCTGTTAAAAAAATCGATTAGATGATGTACTTCTTAGTGGAACCGGTTTAAGTAATCGATTTTTGTAAATCTCTTCATCCAGCCACTCTACGTAGGCAATAAATTATGTTTTTACTGTTGTAAATCTTCTATCGATGCTGTAGATCATGCACAGTATAATCTGTATAAATCTGTCTATAAATTACCCCTGTAACTTATATATAAATATATAGGTTATATATATATATACACATCATCAACAACTCGAGTTTATCAAGATTTTCGATCATCAGTCGATTTTTCAGTACGACTCAATTAATCAGTTATATATATGATTTTTTTTTTCTGGTATACGATGCCTCTTCTCTTTTGTTATTTTTGTAAAAAAGGGGTGAAGTAGGAGAAGGGATAATTTAAGANTAAATATATAGGTTATATATATATATACACATCATCAACAACTCGAGTTTATCAAGATTTTCGATCATCAGTCGATTTTTCAGTACGACTCAATTAATCAGTAAACAAGCAAAAAAATATACATAAAAGTATAGACTATCAGTTCTTAGTGTAAAAAAAAATAATAAGAAGAAATAGATTTACAGCACATATTTCCCATCACATAATTTTCAAATTAACACTCGAAAGCGTCGCGAAACAATTTGTATTGTGTTTCTTGCTACGAAAGTATTTTCTGATAAAGACAGTGTTAATGTATGGTCATTAGTAACCATTTTTCTAGCTTCTCTCATTCATTTTTGTTTTCTTTTTTTTAATTTTTTTTTTTTTTTATAGTTTAGCTACACAGAATTGGAACGCACACGAGGCCCACCTGATAGTGTTGCCATCCGATGCCTGGGTGGCGAATCACGAGGTTGCCACCTGCGTGAGATGGCATGACATGCCAGCTGATAGAGTTGTCTACTTTATGATCATGCCAGCCCTCGGCTAGCTTTGAAATTACAAAACACTCTACCTCCCAGAGCCAGCTACGTAATTATCATAACAAAGATGACCAAGGCTGTAATCTGGATGCCGCAAGATCAGGGAATGGGCTGAACTTATGCCCTAGGCTAGACAGGTCTCTCCACATCCCAATGCTCACTTGCCTAATCACAGACCACGTGACATGTCCCCGGTAAGAAACTAGGCGACAGTGCCTCTTACTTTTTTATTTTTTTATTTTATTTTATTTTTTTTTTTCTTCTTAGCTTCGTATTAACTGGCAACCTCTCTAATTGCGATGTCACAATTAAACTGGCTGTTGAAAAAATTTGCCTTTTTTTTTCTTATAGTAATTCTCCCCCCTCTTCGAGGGGGAATTACTCTCTCTCTCTCTCTCTCTCTTTATAAGATGCATAAATTTAAAAAAGTTGATAGTAAGATAAGCTTCTTTTTTTCTTCCTTTATGATGCTTTTTGATTTTTATTCCGCCGTTTTTAATGGATAAACTTTTAAAAGAAACCGTTGAAAGTACGTAAAAACACATCAAATAAAAATTACTAATGGAAAACAATAGACGAAATGAGTGTTTTTCAATTTCAATAAGTGCAATGCTTCTTTCTAAGCAACATTCTCTATAATTTTCATGAAAAAATGAACATGATAATTATTTATTTATACAGAGAATATCTTTGAAAACAATTCTTGAATGTTTAAAAAATACTTCCAAGAGCATGTAACTATTTAATTGAGGCCGCCGCCTAAAGACACAAATAAGTGAAGTATTCGAAAAGGTATTAAACTTATAAAAATATTAAAATTATATGGAGTTAAATTACCATCTTTTAACTATTATTAACCACTTTTCATAATTTGATACTAGGTACGAAGCCTGTAATTTAATACTTAAAACAAATGAGAGCGTGTATCGTTAGCTTAATTTTTTTTTTCCATGGATGTGTTTTAATCTGTTGTGGCATCTTTGATAAAATTATGTTGCAGAGAAAAGTTTAGATGACTCCGAAATAGAAAAAAAAAGATATTTTTGGATGTCAAAGGCTAGCCTGAGGATAAATTCGATCCACGTCTGAAATTAAATTGTGTGCTCCACATAAGAGCGGCATTTATTGGGTCACCAAACTTGATAAGAGTATTTTGATGAAGAAGAACAGAAACATCATTCACTCTCTTTCTGTTTAATTTTAAAACTTTTACATTATTAATTTTCTTTATTTATTTATTATTATTATTTTTTAAATTAGAAGTCATCAGCGAGTTGTAAAAAAAAACTCATCAGTCAGTATTTTAGGTATTTAAAATCATATTTTTGTAACTAAATTAGCAACTAGCGATGTAATTTCGTCGTATTCTTTCTAGTTTCTTTTTTCTTTTTTTTAGAGCCTTCGTACCTTTAATCGCAGATAGAAAGGTAGAAAGAAGAGTATGCAATTCGACTCATTAGCTGTAGAAAATAGCTAGCAATTTTAATAAATCGTAGCGAATTAGCAATTGTGTAGAACTATTTAATACATTTATGGTGGTCGATCGTATGACGGTGTGAGAATCAAAATGGTTTCTTTGGAAAAAGTATTCGTTTAAAGAAAGTCGTCAAGCCAGTTCATGTACGTGATAAAGATGTAGTCTGTGATGAGTCCATTAGTAAGTCACATTTAACCGGTTCAGCGAACATCATGGGGGATCCAATCTGCAGAATTCCACCGCCTCTACAACCATTACCTGACTGGTGAAAGTATTCATTTAAATATGCTTAAGGAGGTGCAAAAATGATTGAAAAACTAGTTGATGAATACGACCGATAAAATATCGAAGATATATCAATTCCATAAAACCAACTATTCCAGAAACTATTAAATATTCTAGACTTTTTATATACATATATATATATATGTATATTTAACCTCCCTCCTTCTAATGATTATCCCATCATTTTTTAAATATATATATATTTTTTTCGATAAAATAATCTAACTTAAATTACAGTCTTAACCTATACAACAGATGGTTGATATTTTGTTAAATTTTATACCTTTTTAATTAACGTATTTACTTTAAAAACCCGCCTATAAAATACCCTAAAAATCGAGCTAGAATAATTAAATTTTTATATAGATTTGTATTGAGTTACGCGATTTGATAGGTTTAAAAATAATCGATATATATATATATATATTTTTTCTGTTAAAAAAATCGATTAGATGATGTACTTCTTAGTGGAACCGGTTTAAGTAATCGATTTTTGTAAATCTCTTCATCCAGCCACTCTACGTAGGCAATAAATTATGTTTTTACTGTTGTAAATCTTCTATCGATGCTGTAGATCATGCACAGTATAATCTGTATAAATCTGTCTATAAATTACCCCTGTAACTTATATATAAATATATAGGTTATATATATATATACACATCATCAACAACTCGAGTTTATCAAGATTTTCGATCATCAGTCGATTTTTCAGTACGACTCAATTAATCAGTAAACAAGCAAAAAAATATACATAAAAGTATAGACTATCAGTTCTTAGTGTAAAAAAAAATAATAAGAAGAAATAGATTTACAGCACATATTTCCCATCACATAATTTTCAAATTAACACTCGAAAGCGTCGCGAANCGTCTAAAATATTAAAGATAACCTGACCTGAATGTCTCAGTTTGTCTGTCAACTCATTCTGGACACATCTGGGGTGAGAGAAAGAGAGAGAGACTTGGAAAAGTTATTTTAGTTCTCAACCTGGCGAAGTTCCGGTCTGCTAATATTCACACTAAGAACAAAATACATATCTAGAATACATGAAAGACGTAAAAATATAAAAGAAACAAGAGGTTTTCGACCCCTTTCTCCGAATGTATATAGAAATTATCCTGTCGGATGATGTAGAAGATGAGGAAGAAGAGAGAGAGAGAGAGAGACAAGTCAGAAAAAGCGCGTGATCTTTGCCATCGCGTTCATCCATCCACATCCGGGACTTTTTACATACGTTTTAGTAAGTCACACCCCACAGCTGGATCTCATCTTTGCTTCTTTAGAGCCCTCTATATGGTAGAAATATGACAGGAAGAACGAATTTTGTTTACTTCACTATTTATCGTGTGATGGATGGAGAGTGTCGTATCGTAGGGGTGTTTTTTTTTTATTTCTTATTTTTATTTTCTAGGTCCTCCTTTAAATTTATAACCAATCTATACGTGATGGAGAATTCTTCGGGTGGGTGTTTTTTTTTTTTTAAAATAGAAAAATAGAAAATTTATAAGACGATAAATTGAGAATAAATAAGATGTACATTTCAAATGACGTCTTGAAATGTACATTTTTTTTTTAAGCCACGTGTTTCTATTTTAAAATTTAAATAAATTATAAAAGTAATCTATTATAAAGTTAAAAATTATTTAAGTTATTCAATATTTATTTATTTCAACCAAATAAAATGCAATTTATAGAAAAATATTCGTTTAAATATACAGTCGAACCTCTGATAACGGACATTCTTATATGGCTCCGTTAGTGGCCGTTGTTTACAGGTTTGACTTTATATACAATAAATCTAATTGGAAATTATCCTAGTTACGCTGTTTAATCAATTACTTCACGTTTAAACATCGATTTACGGCTGTTACTTCATAACCCCCCCCCCCGCTCTTACGACCTCAATTTTCCTATTGTAAGTTACATGTATAAAATACCGTAAAATCTTTCTATGAGAACACCTCCGTGTGTTAATTACACAAATAAAAGTAAATACAGGGATTTAATTCGAATTATTACATAATTAAAAATGTCTTCCAGGAACCTAATCGCGATGTAACGCATTGGATTTACTGTAATACCGAGACTCGCTTTACGACGACTTGAAGGAACCCACTGTTAAGTGGCCGTTGTTCGGAGGTTTATTTAATAAACGTTCCCGAAAAATGGCCGCTATTTAGAGGTGTCCGTTATTAGAAGTTCGACTGTATTATCAGTTAAGATTAGAGGAAATTCTTAATAATATTTAATATTACAGTCGATCCCCCTATAACACTGTTGATTTTNAAAGATAACCTGACCTGAATGTCTCAGTTTGTCTGTCAACTCATTCTGGACACATCTGGGGTGAGAGAAAGAGAGAGAGACTTGGAAAAGTTATTTTAGTTCTCAACCTGGCGAAGTTCCGGTCTGCTAATATTCACACTAAGAACAAAATACATATCTAGAATACATGAAAGACGTAAAAATATAAAAGAAACAAGAGGTTTTCGACCCCTTTCTCCGAATGTATATAGAAATTATCCTGTCGGATGATGTAGAAGATGAGGAAGAAGAGAGAGAGAGAGAGAGACAAGTCAGAAAAAGCGCGTGATCTTTGCCATCGCGTTCATCCATCCACATCCGGGACTTTTTACATACGTTTTAGTAAGTCACACCCCACAGCTGGATCTCATCTTTGCTTCTTTAGAGCCCTCTATATGGTAGAAATATGACAGGAAGAACGAATTTTGTTTACTTCACTATTTATCGTGTGATGGATGGAGAGTGTCGTATCGTAGGGGTGTTTTTTTTTTATTTCTTATTTTTATTTTCTAGGTCCTCCTTTAAATTTATAACCAATCTATACGTGATGGAGAATTCTTCGGGTGGGTGTTTTTTTTTTTTTAAAATAGAAAAATAGAAAATTTATAAGACGATAAATTGAGAATACGTAACGCTTTAAAGCCACTGGGTGGAATAATATATGATAGAACTTGTGTAAGACGGATGTTTTCTACGGTTTAGTAAGGTTCCGTTCAGAACAGGTTTCTTTTAACTGAATTATTTTTTCCGTTTAGGCAGGTTTCTGTTTTATTCGGGTTCCGTTTTAGACAGGTTTTTACTGTATATAAAAATTATACAATTACAGTAAAACCTGTGTAAACCGGAATTGCGTGGTAGCGGATATTTTCCGGTTTAATAGGATTACGTCTCGAACGGGTTTCTTTTAACTCGATCCGTTCCGAAGACTTTTGTCCGTTTAGGCAAGTTTCCGTTTTATCTACGTTACGTTTCGGACAGGTTTTACAGTATATAAAAAATTATATAATTATAATTATAGCCTATATATAGATTTTCTATAGATCATTTAAATTTAATTAATTCTCATTTTTTTTTCTAATTACATTACCTTTCTAAAGAGACTATTTCTTTAACTGTACAGTAGTAATACCTGTATAAACCGAACTCGCACGTTACCGGTTTGGCAGGTTTCCGTTTTAAACAGGTTTTCTTTTTTAACACAGAAAATCGTTCTGTTCCGAAGAGTTCTTCCCGTTTTAGGCAAATTTTCGCTTTATTCAGGTTCCGTTCTGGACAGGTTTTACTGTATATAAAATAAATAAATTAATTAAATTGTGTATATTATCGTAATTAACTAATTTAAAAGAGAAGGGAGGGATTTACATGCGTTTTAATGGGTATAAATTTGAATATTTCGCAACTTCTCAAGGCATTCTTTTATTTTAAAACTTCCATTAAGCGAACCTTTAAGAGAGGTTCTTTATCCTTATATAAACAATACGCACTTGTTTCTATATAAGAAATGTTATCCTAATGTGTTCCACTCACCTGAAGTACTTTCAATCGGGTAGCACCTGTAAAAAAGGTGAAGTGAGCAGCGTGTTCTAAGGGAGAGCGTTTTTATCCTGAAGAGGACCTTCATCAAAACAAGTGGGACGGGTCTCTAAAATAGTTGCAACCATCACGGACCAACCCCTGAAGAGAAAACTAGACTTTAACATCGCTCTTTCTCTGCTTCAACCTGGGGCTCTAAAGTATGCAACTTTTACGTGTTGAACACGTGTCGAGTGTGGCTTTTACTTATAAAAATGGAAGTATGTATCAAAATATCTTGTATTAAAGCTATCGTGGGGATATTAAACTAATCTACTGACATTTTTAGGGATTTAAAATCCCTTTGGGGTTAAGATTACTTGGTGTTTCTATCGAAATATTAAGCTCCTGTTGATACTTTTGAGCACTTAAATGAAGCAGAGAGAGAGATGTTGTAACAAGTTACGAGTTCATCATCCCTTCGTGCTTCATTTAATACCGTTTAAAGACCCAAAAGGGTCGTCTAGGTTCTGTTTTTTATATATAAAATTTCGAGTTATTGAACACGTGACTTTCAGTTATAAAAAGTTGACATTAAAAACACCAAAATATTTGAAAGTAACGCTATATAGGCGGTAATAAACCAAAGAAACTATTAGTACTTTACTTGAGTTTAGTATCATATAATATTTTTATTTTCAAGTTACACTTTTGATCTTTTAAGTGCAAACGAAGGAGAAAGGGATGTTACACCTATCTGAATTTTAAAAACTTTTGGATTCAGAAGACCTTGAAACGTTGAGAATTATAAAAAAATGGGTGTTTTTTTCTATGTGTGTGCATGCATGTGTGGGGGACACGATTTTGTTCGCCTACTTTAAAGCTTAATAATTCCCGTACCTTTTATCCAAAATTTCTGAAATTTTGTAGAGAGATTTAAATACTAGGGAGAAATATTTCTAGAAATTTTCACAAAAATCGAACCATTATTTTGGGAGATATAATCCTAACCTTTCAATAACTCCCGAACCAATTAACAGTAGCAACTATTAAGTATGAAAACAAATAAAGAAAGCAATAGTGTTGCCAGCTTTTCTGTATAAATTTTAAGTATTGAACACGTGTTGAGTGTGGCTTTAAAATTATATAAAGTGGAAATCTGAATCCAGTCTTTCAATTATGATATTAATCAGAGTTTAATATATATTTTTTTGTATAGATTAGGTATATAATTTTTTGCTCTTAAACACATTAAATGAAATAGAAGGGGATAGTAAAACTATTAATCCCTTTCTGCTTCATTAAATACGCTTAAACACCCGAACAGACACAACTTTTAAGTATTGAGCATGTGTTAAATGTGGCTTTCAATTATAAGAATCTACATCAAAAGAAACTACAGATCTATACCCAAATATTTTCAATTAAATCTACCATGTGCTGGGAATTGATTTTTAAATCAATGTAGCATTCAATTATAGAAATCTATCTCAAAAAAAAAGAGAAAAAACAATTCAATTATTTTTATATGCGTCTGTTTGTCTGAAAGCAACACAAAAATAAATGCAATACAATTAAATTTATATTTTCTAACGTCATGGGAATTTACAAATATATATATTTTTCTATTGCTCATATCCTATAATATAATTTATAAAGAGAAAGATACGATCAATCATCATTTATACTGCATAACTAACACATATTCTAGTATGACGTCAAGTCAATTTTCTTAATTTGAACGTGAAGTTTAAATGGCGGCTTTATGAACAATTAATCCTGCTGATTATAGCTATTATGGTTTAATTCGGAAGATAAGGAAGAATTGAAGCTTAATAAAATTCCTTGTACTTTAAGTAGAAAGAAGGAAACTAAGTAATACGTCATTAAATCAGCTTCGTTACCCCTCACACTACTCGTGTTTTCGTACAGGAAACTTTGTACAGAACCATTTGAAATTATTATTGTATTATCTTTATATTGTTACGAAACTACTTTAACAATAAAATTATTAATAAAGTAGTTATTATCCCAGTTTAAAATATCTTTAAGGACACAAGTATTAATCGATTCTGCACAGTTGATGCTGAATAAATAAGATAATTAAGGATGAATTTATTTATGTAGTGATGTGTAGTATACTGTAAAAGATTCTTCTTCGAGTACAGTACATTATATAATAAAAGAACTATTTTAGTAACTACTAAGTACAAAAGTACCAATAATTGATGCTGGATAAGAGAATTTATTTATAGTAAAATACAGTATAAAGTACAAGATTATCTCCTTCAAGTAGATTTTACTGTATTCTCTACACCACAGTATACAATAGAAAATTATTTTAGCATGTATTAAGTGCTTCTGTTAAGTGTTATAAATGATGCTGAATAATTGAAGATTATACTGTTGTAAACAGTAAAATACAGCATGCAGTATATAATACACAGTACAGAAAGTATTACTAAAGCATTTTTGTATAGTATACAACGTACATTATATAATAATAAAAGATTTTTAGTAAGTACTAATAGATATTGTATAGATAATACTTGAATAAGAAAGACAATTAAGCACTTATAGTGTTTTATACAGTAAATAAGCTGACATTAAGAGATTTTAATGGAATTCATACTTAAAATTACAACAAGGATGACTATAAGCGGCGTAGATATGGATTTTCAAGATGTCAGTAAGCATTTACATCACTTATGACGCTACAGGTACGTTACGTCATTGGCTAAAGGCAAGCTTAATGAGTAAACCGGTAGAAAAATTTGAATATTAATACAACAAAACACAGAATAAATAAAAATTAGTCTACTTTCTTAGCAAAAGATGGCAGTAGAAGTGAAAATACTTTCTTTTTTTTTTTTAAATGCTTTAAAGCCAGAACGAAGGAAGGAAAAAAAGAAAGAAAGAAAAAAAAAGTCATTAGGAGGTTCATAAATCAAATCGCCGTGTGATAACTGAATAACCCGTAATGCTTGTCCGAAAATTAAAAATTTGATATCGGTTTTAATACAGGAGAGAATAAAAATCAAAAATTTCGGCACGTTTTAAAGGATTTTAACATAAAAAAAAAACCGATAAATTTAATTCTTATAACGATTATAAACCAGATAAAAAGGTACATTTCGACAAAATAATACTCGAATAAGTGCAAATGATTGTCTTTCCCCCCCTCTTTTACCGGAACAAATAGTGCAAGTCAATATTATGCAATCTACCAACTCACCTCCGCCTCTCCGAATCGACTCGTCCGAGATGACGTTTGAATAGACAAAAACAAAATTAATCCACGCAAACAAAACAAAAACCGAGAATTATCATTCCCGATTGTTAAAAATTCTGATAAAAATTAATAATTTTCAAAATAAATTAAAATATTCCGTCGAAAATCGTTCGATAAAAATACACCGATTTTTTAAAATTAAAATTACTCTAATCGAACCTAATTCTGTATATTTAGTCTATTACGTTTTAAGGCCGGTTAATTAAAAATTCTGATAAAAATTAATAATTTTCAAAATAAATTAAAATATTCCGTCGAAAATCGTTCGATAAAAATACACCGATTTTTTAAAATTAAAATTACTCTAATCGAACCTAATTCTGTATATTTAGTCTATTACGTTTTAAGGCCGGTTAATTAAGCTTATTTTTGTTTTTGTTTTTTTTTTTTAATTTCTTTTCTTAGTCTAAATCGCCGGTAACGTTTATTATTATTATTATTATTTTATTTAAAAAAAAACGTAATAAATTTAAATATATTTAATGGAAGTATAACTAAATTGAATTGGTTTTATGGATAAATAGAGAGATTTGATTAGAATTTAACGGTTTTTAAAGAGGGTCGATGAAGTGTACGATGTCGCAATTCATTGGACTGTATCTTCTCGATTGATGCTACTGTGGAACCTCGGTTGCTATGACGACCGGCAGAATCATAAAGGATACTGTTTAGTTTAGATTAAAATCCAATTCTGCCTCTTGTTTTTTTTTTTTTTTTTTTTAAATCATCGAGGATGCCGGGAAGAAAAATAAATAAATAAAGCAAAACGTATTAAAGAAAACGGGAAAATATTCTAAGAATAAAAGAAAAATCAGTGCACGGAGTAATGGCGGATGGGCGATTTGTGGAAGTTCGCATGTTGTAGACAGGTGGTGAAGAGGCAAAACTATTGATCACACGACCATCTTGAGGTAGTGCTGCAAGCAGCAACATCATTAACGCATGCGTAGTAGTGAAATGCGGCAGCCATATTAGTATAGGATGGTCGATCGTTAGTGATCTAAGCTCAGACCGTAGATACAATTACATCCAGCTTATTGTAGAGCACCGACTTGTTCTTGTCGAAAATTTTCCTTATTTTAATTTATTGTAAGAGTAAGTAGTGTATATATATAATTTTTTTTTATCCGTAATTTTCATTCAATTTTATAAGAGATGGATGTATTTTATTATTTTTATTTTATTTTATTTTATTTTTATTTTTTCAAATTGTAGCCGGTGCGTTTTTCTCTTGGTTTTTCTCATAGGATTGGATCCCTTTCGGAGGAATTTAATTAATTTTTTGGAAAATGTATCCCGTAATTCCTCTTTTTTTTTCTTTTAAATTCTGCGTACGAAGAAGGGTAATTCTCATTTTGTAATATTTATTATTTTTAAATTTTGTTAATGGATATTTTCCTAATTGCATCGCATCTCATCTCTCGTTTTTTTTTTTAATGCACGATTTCAGTGTTGAATATTACATTTTTGTGGGTCCAAAATGATGGTTCGTAGGGAAATTTTGGCAGGAAAATATTGAAATTTTTAAAATAATATAACCGCAATTTTTTCAAAAAGAAATTTCGAGATTCCAGATTGGAAAAAAATATAATTCGGATGATTTAGAATTTTCTAGATTTTGCTCCTCCGCATCCCTTCTTGTTTTATTTATTAGTTTGTGGCATTTCTACAATTTTCTCAATAATATATTTTTGTTTTTTCCTTGTAGAGTATTATTTATGTCTGGAGCTATGTGATGATAAATCGATTTTTCTTCCTCTAGAAGACATTCCTCTCTACTGATGGTTTTGAATTATTTTATCCAAACTCCTTTAATTTAATGGAAAGAAAAAAGTCTCGACCTACCTTTACTGTATCGAGAGTTCTTTAAGAGAGTCTCACAATGCCAGATGAGACCCTTAATAGGACACGCCATTTCTTCTGCAGCATCTCCTTCCTGCGCTTCAACGTTAGTGGTGCATATTGCGTATCGTTTATGCTAATCTTAGGATTAGTTTGATCCTGGGCTTTAAGGACCTCTACCAGATGAATCTCCATTATAATATTAAGATGCTACGCTTCCTTATCACTCCACTGTCCAGGCTGTATTTGAGATCTGGACGGAGAACTGATAAGGGCTTGGGGCATCATTTTCGTCAGGAAAGAAGATATACTATTTTTTTATGATTCGAACCTCTCCTATCAATGAAAAAAATATTGGATATTGTGCATTTGACTTAAGTTTTTTCGTACGTAAAGAGAAGGATTATCTCGAAGCCGCCATTTTGAATTTATGCAAATTGGAAAATTTAATAAATGTAAGGATTTTAATATACTATTTTAATAAGGAAATTATTATTCAGACATTCTTCTCAATACAGCGAAATTATTTTTAAGGTTTACACGTACAAATTTTGTAAATTTTTATCGATAAAAATTGCTAAAAATTTATCGGTAAAACGCATTAATATACACGCTTATCCGTAAAAATACGCTTAAATTCAAGTATAAAAACATATTCAGAGCAAAAATATTATCAGTATAAGAAGCTTAAACGATTGAATAAATTTTTTTCTTCTTCTTCAAAAAAAATTGTGCTAAAATGAATAAATATGGAGGTTTACTTCACCAAAAAGTATATTATTATATTTCATTTTAAGCATAAAATATTCTATATAATTAAAATTACATGCATTAAATTTATATTAGCTTTAAAATTTCTATCCCAAATTCTAATCAATTTTATATGCTTATATGCAAAACGTTGGCATATTCAACGTGTCTGCAGTTTAAATGTAAATTTAAAACAAATTTTATAACAATTTTAAATGAAAATTATAATTTTATACAAATTTCAAATTTTTTTAATATAATATTATCGCATTTAATTGCATAAATTACAAAATGTAACGTTAATAAGTAAAGCGCATAACGATACGCAGCATCCATTTGCCTGGCAAACATTCTTCTACCCACAATAATTTAAGTAAACTTCACAGCTCATTAATATATTTTACATTCAATATTTTATGACCATTAAAAAATAATTTTTGTAATATTCTTCATACGTTTAAAGCAATTATTTTTAAATACATATGTCAGCCATTTGCCTGGCTTACAGATATGCTCTTTTCTATTCACAATAATTAAAAATAAATTTAATAGCGTGTTAAGATATATTAAATTTAATATTTTATAACCATTTTTAAAAACTAATTGTTATAAAATAACGTTTCTTTGCGTTTTAATAACAATTACATATAATAAAAAAAAATCTTATCTGTCAGCCATTTGCCTGGATACGCCATATTTCTTTCGCTCCGTTACTCAGAATGCGATTTTCAAAATCGTTTAGTTACTCGAAAATATTAAAATATTTTTAAAATTTCTCTCGATAATTATTCTAACCAAAAGAAATTTCACAGGAGAGTAAACCAGCGTGTTAAAATGATAAAATTTACTTCCTTTTTTTCCCATGGCGAAGAATTAACGACTCTTTGAATCCAATCTGGAAGCTTCCAATTAATGAAAATAATTTAATTGCGAATATCGATGATTAAACTGAAGAATGCTTCAAATTAATGTTATTAGATTGGCTTTTCAGATTCGACCAAGTGAAAAGTTTGGCTGTAATTATACATCTGCTAAGCGACCAGAGAAAGAATAATTGGTTTCCTAAGAGAGCAAACAATCTTATCCATCGATCGATCATTTGTAAAATTGCACTCCAATTTCATTAATTTTCTTATTAGTTCCCCCTTTTAAAATTTAGTATAGATACGAAAATCTATTTTAAGTTAAAAAAAAATTAGCCTGTTTTTATTGAAATTCTAACCGATTCAACTACTTAAAAATATGTTTCTTAAGCTATTTATGGCGTGTCGACTCCTTAAAATCAATATAGTTATAGAATACATACATTATTTTCCTTCTCCGCATCAATTTTTCCAACTGCATGATGAAAATTTTTTTTAAAAAATTATTTAATCCACTCTAATTTTCAAATTAAATAATAAAAATATGTATTATTATGCTATAAATATTCAAATTTTACAGCTAAATATGTATATTTTTTATGGTAAATACTCTATATTCTGTTCGTAGTTACGTTCCCATAATTGATGCTCATATAAATCACAAAATTTATAAATTATGCTTCCATTTGCAGATAGATGTATATACTTTATGATACAGTATATACATCATTTATTCTCCTGTACTTATGCCATATAAATCAGAGAATGTTGGCTACATAAATTATCAATTATGTATACATATTTTATAGTAGAATATGCTCTTTTATGCTCCTATAAATTACAAAATATGATTTTTATAGCAGGAAATTATGCTTTTATTATCAGATAGAAGTACAGTACATATTTTTAGTAAAGTACATTTCTTAACCATTACGATTTTCTCGGCTCTAAAAATATACTAGTGCTATAAAATAACACTTCTTAAACTGTTTATACACTAGATTTTTCTGTAGAAAATCCCCAAATATCGAAACTATAGTGTCACTTTCCTTTACAGAATAGATATAGACTGGAAAATTATATAGAAATTTATAATATTTATATATTTCTCTACTTAATATTCAAAGCATTGAAGTTATTACAGACTATAGGAGCGTTAAGACAGCTAAAAAAATAAGAAAGTTCTCAACATGTAAATTAAATTTCTCATTGAATTATTCTGTTAGGTTATAAATAACAAGATAACCAATTGAGAACATTTAAAAATAATATAAATAAAATAATAATTAATTAATTCAAACGTATTTCTTGATAGTAAGAACGTTACTCTATACTTTAATTGGAGCAAAATGGAATTTTTTTTTGCTTATTTTATGATGCCTATGTGGATTAAATATAGTATATTCCTGTTTATTTTAAACTTAGTTTATTGAAGGGAAAAAAAGAGAATATTCTAGAGAATAAGTTCGAGTTATAAGGAAACTTTTCAATCTTCTATAGACTATGTTTGAAGCGGCGAAACATAAAATTAAAATTTCTTTTCCTCCATTTTTTTCCCGTGTTTATCATATATTGCTGTCTTGAAAGTTTTAAAAATATACAACATAAAATTTTAAATAAAATCTGTTTTTTTTTTCTGTTTTTTCTTCCTCTCCTATAGAAAATTTCATAAAAGATTGAAAAGTTGTTTACATCTTTCATCATATCCATGAAGGATGCATAATTGCATCTTTCACATGAAATATAATAAAAGAATGTAAATCTTCATAAACTGTATTAAATTCTATTAATTTTTCTTGTATTATAAAACTTTTTTTAAAGGTTAAACCGTTATTTTAGTTAAAAAATATGTTAGAAATATGCATCATAAAACTTACTATTCTATGCCGAAATTGATTCAGTTATATATGAACTGCATCCATCTTAATTGTTCTTTCCATTAATATCTTTTTTACAAATAAAATACTTTCTTAAAATATAACATAAAAGTCAAAAAATTATTTATGTAATTACTAACAGTTGGATAGATATTGGGCTATATTAAGGCTATTTAGTAATTAAACGAACAGCCGAATTTTTGATTACTAAATAGCCTTAATTTAGCCAAATATGAATCTGGCCGTTCATTGAATAGCCTTAGTATAGCCCAATATTAATTCGGCTATTCGTTTACTTACTGAATAGCCTTAATATATCTTTATATGAATTCTGCTGTTTGCTTGGTTACTAAATAACTTTAATATTGCCCAATATGAATCTGGCTTTTCGTTTACTTTCTAAATAGCCTTAATATAGTGCTATTAACCTTCTTGTAAGTGCAATATGAATCCGGCTATTCGTTTGGTTACTAAAGTTTATCGGGTTGTTTGTTTATTTAATTACTTTCAGATATAATGAAGGATGTTAATCTTCATGAATTGTATTCATCTTGATTCACTTCAGTTCCCGACTCTCCATTATATTAATTACTCTTATAAGAAGAACTTACAAGAAAAATAATGTTGAAAAACTAATATTTCCACTCAAAAATATTATAAAGTACAATACAAACTGTATTTAATCATTATGCTTTTTATTTGTACTAAAATTTCGTAAACAGTTGAAGAATTTTATTTAATTATATTCACGAATGATGTCTATGAATATAATGAAGGTTGTAGATCTCTATGAATTAAATGTACTTTTACATTTCATTCTATTAAATTCTTTTTATAAAATATAATCTAAAATAATATTACTGCTTGGAAAGCATTAAAAAATATACTTTAAAATTTATTTTTTTGTACCAAAATTAGAAATTTGTTTATGTAATTACATCGAGGAATGATATAATTATACATCTTTTATGCGTATAATGAAAGGTATAATTATTAAATCCTATTTTATTAATCTTTGTATTTAAAATAGATTAGTTTTAATAAAATATTTTTAAGATAAAAATAAAATAAAATTACAAATATTTTAAGTATTTAAAAAAAAAATTTAAACTGGCAACATTATTACAAATATTCTCGCCCTCTGGAGGAAATAAAAATTTATACATAAATATTTTAATTAATAAATTTTTTATTTTTCAAAATTTTAATTTTACAAATCTTACTAAAATAAAAATTAACTTAAATTTTAAAAATTAAAATTATAAAAGCTTAATTTTATATGATTTTTAACGTAGTATGGTAGTTAATATATTAATTTTTCAAATTTCTGTTGTACAGTACATCTTAAATATATTGATCAATACTCCAGTGGTAACGATCTAATTGAATAATATAGTACGTCTCGATTAATCCGCTATTGCGTTAATAATTAATTCTCTGAATCATTCTAGAGTAGCGAATTTTGAAGGTAAAACTTTTAAATTTTTAAATTAGTAAAATTAAAGAATTATTTTCGTTTCAATTTAATGGAATTGAAGAAAATAAATAATTAAATAAATCTATATTTATTCATATTTATTACGATAATATATAAAAATTATATAAAGAATAATTAATTAATTTAATTCGAAATTTCTCGATGTTTTAAAATTTTAATTGGCAACACTATTAAAAATTTCTCGCCCCCTGGAGAAAATAAATATTTTACTTTTTTCTTNTAATATATTAAATATATAATTTAAAATTATATTAAAATTTTCTAATATTATTGTTAACTTTATATTTGTATTATGAAGTATGAGGGTGGTATACTTACAGGCGAAACTTTAATGAACACTTTAATGAAATCGAGAATTGTAATAAACATTAATGAAATACATGCTTTAATCAACACTGCGAACATAGAATGAATTCTGCTACAGTAAACATTAATAATATAGGCTATGCCTACTTTAATAAACACAAAAGTGTGACACTAATAGCGATGAAACATATGCTCGTTAGTAATAAATTAAATTAGTAAATATATGCTCATATTAATAAATGTTAAAATATGCCGATAAAAAGGTGTTTTCCTTAATTACGCTTCTGTTAAACCAGAATTTTGAACATTTAATCAATAAAATGGTGAATGTTACGTTGTAATTAGTGTAAGAAGTGATGTACTGTAAAACTAGTATTAAGTACAGTACATAAGTGTATACACTAACAGTATTATACGCCCGTTAAACTAGTGTCACAGTATTCTTCTTCAGCTTCCTGCCGCTTTTGAGACTATTGAGAAGATTCCTCCGCATTGCATTTTAAAGTGTGTACTATTTTATTCTGGCAGACTTGTTCATCTGTGTTTTTTTCCTCTAGTATAGTCTGCCATATTTCCTCTTAGAAGTCTGTTATCTTTTTTTTAAGCAGATCAGACCTGTAAAGTAATCTCTTGTAGGTGCACAATGGATCTTTCAGTAGCCTTTTGTCCCCGATTTGTACAGTTTATAATGTACTGTTGTAAAAAATGTATGCCGTTAAAGTAGTGTTGTAACTGGTATATACTCTATTAAATTAGTACATGTACATTTTAACTTAAAAAAATGCCTATTAAATTGGTGTTATATGAGCACTAAACTAGTACAGCGACTAAATATACATATTGAAGTAGTGTTGTAACTAAAATATTCCCATTAAAACTGTATTATAACTAATCTATACGTTATAAACGTAGACATCTACTTAAATAAATATCTGGCTCATAAATATGCTTTTTTGGTGATTAAAAATGTACAGCAGTATAACAAATGAGAGTATAATTTAATAGATATCTGTATAAACACCGTAGTAGTAAATATATGAATATTTTAAATGAATATAATGTTCATAAATATGTTGTAATAGAGAAGAAAACACGGTAAACATGATTACAATTATCAAATAAAACCGCAGGAATTATTCGTTGAACGTATAAATATAAAAGAACAAATATAATTAATCTCGTTATAATTTATTTAAATACAGATTAATGTTATAACACGGCTAGCAAATATATAAATGTGTTAATGAATATGTAAATGTTATAGATGAATATGTAACTAATAACATAGAATTATAATAAAGATGAATGTAATTTAATAACGTGGAAATGGCACATTTCTACTTTAATGAACACAGAAGTGAAATGAACACCAATATAACACAAGCAGTTGAATATTTTATTGAGCACAAGCGTAACAAACATATAAATTTTTAAAGAACGCAAACAAAGGTATTAGACATTAATGTAAAATATAGATTCTTTTAACGGGTATACAGAAGTATAACAAACATCAAAATTATAAAAATTTAACATCAAATAAATTTAATTTAAGGTATATTTAGGGCCTTTCAATTAAAACTCGAAAGGCCCTAAGTTGTAGCTTATTTAGTTTATGTGTAAACTTAACAATAAGTATGAAATTACACTTGGTTAGTGTAGATATTAGTTTGAACACATTTTATACATAAACAATAGCGAGAATAAATACTATTGTTTACTAAATCGAAAGTTCGCTAAGTGAATATAGAAGTTAATTCTCTAAATTAAATATTTTTTTATATTATGGTGTGTCTTAATGAACAGCCGGATTTAAAGTACCCTAAGCTAAGAGGCTATCGTAACTAAAACCGTAAAGCCTTAAATGCCTGCACCTGGCACCGAGGCAAATAATTAACAAATGTACACTTGATTAAACAATTGTGCAGCGAGAGAAACAACGAATACTATTAATAAACACCTAAACTGCATTCGTACTGTGAAGACAATACAAATGCAGTTTAAGTGTTTAATAGTATTATTCATTTACGTGAATTTATACGAATTTAACGTCATTTCCTCACTTAAGTAATGAAGAAATGTTAAAATGACGTAAAGTGTGCATTATCTCGATGTAAGGAACACGTTTCTAGAATCACGATGGTGTTAATTAAACAATGAACAGTTATATAATTATAGAAGAATATTTATTTCAGAAACAAATATCTCTCATACAATTTTTTTAATTATTTTTCTTTACAGTTAACAAAGATAAGTACACTCTTAGCATTTATAGGATATACATGAACACATTTATATAATTCCCAGTTTATTTTGTTGAAAGGTTCAAGCTCAAGTACATCGCAATTTTTTGATATATTTATTATTATTATTATTTTTATTAAAATTTAAAATTCCTTGAAAGATTAAAAGCAGTTTTGTTCACAATATTTTGGCACAAACATCGAACACATTGACAGACAGCTGAACATGGCAGTATATAGATTAACACGAAGACAATGTATTGTAACTTATTTGCTAGTAAAATAATAATAATAATAATAATTTTATTATTATTTATAATTAAAGAGTGGCCACAAAAGTCAGTTAACCGCACATTTTCTTTTCAATTAATT
The DNA here is from genome assembly GCF_000671375.1 of Centruroides sculpturatus. Classification (NCBI taxonomy): domain Eukaryota; kingdom Metazoa; phylum Arthropoda; class Arachnida; order Scorpiones; family Buthidae; genus Centruroides; species Centruroides sculpturatus. The sequence continues at coordinate 362,357 of NW_019385135.1, read as the reverse complement.
CAGAAATTTTTATAAAAAAGTTAGCAGTTTGAGAGTGTTCCAATGCGTTGTAATTTGTGTATTGAACAGAAGGGACTTTGTATCTCGTATTGAATAGAAGGGTTCTTGTATTAAATAGAACGGGTTTTGTATTGAAGAGTTTCAAGGGTTTTCGTATTGAACAGGAAGGTTATCAGATGGATCAGATGCGTTTATGTATTAAAGAGGACATTTCTTGTGTTGTACAGATGGATTCACGTATTAATAAGAAAATTTCTTGTGTTGTACAGATGGGTTCACGTATTAAAGAGGAAATTTCTTGTGTTGTACAGATGGGTTCACGTATTAAAGAGGAAATTTCTTGTGTTGTACAGATGGGTTC
>NW_019385135.1:296233-361624 GCF_000671375.1 Centruroides sculpturatus | reverse complement strand
TATATTTATTTATATATTTATATGTGCATCAAGATTATAATTTGAAAGTATTAACAAATATTTTGATAGATAATAATTATTTTTTTTAATGATTTAACAATATTAAATTCTATTTTACTTGGTGATGAACTTGATGGACTGTTGAAAATGAATGCTGAAGGCCTCGTTTGAACACATGATGGAAATATATACATAAATATATATACCTTTAATAATAATAATAATATAACATTAGGATAGCTATTAATATGGTAAACGACGAAATTCCATTCATCTTCCCACCGTCACCTGTAAGAAAATAATAGAAATTTTAGTTAAATACAGCCTTAAATACACAGGGTGGCCCAAAAGTCAGTTGAACGTGTTTTATTACGCGCGCTTCAGATAAGTCGAATGAATTTGTTAAAGAGTTAAAAATTTAATTTCTGTAATGGTTAGCTGACTTTTGGGTCATCCGTGTTAAATGACAACAGAAACAATTGTCTAAATTCGACGTTTTTAAGGCTAATTAAATTGTAATACCCGTTTAATTGCATAGTTAATGCGTTGGCACGAATTGAAAAGTAATGGATTTAAGTTGATTTTTAACTATAATCAATACAATTCTTCTTTATAACTTTTGTACTCTTACAATTACTTATTAAAATACAATTTCCATGCTAACATAAGAGGGATGATGACGAAATTGATGAATTTAAATGGATTAGATTTGTAACCATGGACTGGAGGAATGCCTCCCAGGAGAACTTTCTAATGAAAAATTGGCGCCCATTTAGGTGTTAGACACTTGAAAAAATCCCAGAAAAATCCACGTAACCATCCCTTTGGTCAGCAGCAAACCCGTTACCAACTATCAGTGTTCAGTGATAATCGGTGACTAACTACAAACTTCAGTAGCGATTCAGCTATTTGGTGGGGTGAATCGTAACGACGCTAAATATATCAAAGAATCATATTTAAATACGTAAACATCTTCGTCTTGCTTGTAGTTAATGATTATAAATCGCTTTAGCTTTTTGGAAAATACTATTAATCAATCTTCTCACTAATCTTTACGGAGAGAATCGCCATTAAATTATCTTCATGCCAACCTGTTGGTATGAAGCAGTTTAAGAGTAGCCGATCTTCTCTTCAACTGTTACGAAGATTAGTTAATGATAATTATTTTCATAAAGATTATTGAGAAGATTCACTTGCAATTCTCTTTGTGCTAATTGATATGAATATTTGTTTAATGACATTTTCTATGAAAACATGGAAAACTTTGTTCAAATTATGCATAATTATATATAAAATTTGCCGCTATCGATAACGAAAACAGTCAGGAAGGCATTTATTGAAGTCTTTCGTATACAGGAAGATCATGACATTGAAAAATGACGTAGACATAGTTTTCAAGCCGAATTCTTGTTCGAAATGCCAAAAATTTCAGCAAACATTATTTAATTTTTGGTCGATTTTTAAAATTCCAATTCCAATTCCAATAGCATTTTTAATACCAATTAGCAACCTGTTAAGCTAATTAATTAGTTATTAATCAACACATATAACTGAAAATACACAAAAAATATAGCCGTCTAGATACATTTTTAGCCGAAAATTGTTATGAAATTTTATAAAAATTTTATTTTGAAACTTACCGCAATAAGGTCGATCGCTAACAATATATCCCGATTCGTCTTGCCAAGTATCATTAATGCAGACGAGATTTTTGGTTTTCTCATCGTTGCAATTATATGTGAGAATGGAACCATTTGCAGGCTGATTCCAACATGAATTCTCGATATTAGTGGTGTTAACGTATCCTTCTCCGGCATCCGGATAATCTTTCGGGCATCCTCGCTCTGAAAGTCAAGATAAATGGCGTTTTTATTCAACATGTAGCAGTAAAATAATCGATTTAACGAATAATCGATTGTTAAAAGAGCATAAAAGTAGAAAATCTACCAGAAAAATGCGTTAAAATCCCCTCGAAAATTAAATAAAATGGACAAATTTTCTCTACTTTAATTCAGATAATTTTATAAATTTATCGTAACTTCATTAAAACGGTATTTTTTTTTAAATAAAAAAAATAAATATTAAATTTAAACATTTTAATTAATAATTAAATATACAATTGTTTTATTTAAAAATTAATAATAAAAAAATAATTTAGAAAATTTTAAGAATAATTTAAAGTTATTATATTTAAATTAAAAAAAACACATTACTGCCATCTAACGGGTATTATTCGAACTATTATTTAAAGATTATTATTAATTTTTTATTATTATGATTTAATTTTCAGTGTCGCCATCTGTAGTAAAGTTATTTAAATAATTATATAAAAACAAATTTTAAATTTAATTTATTATTACCAGCTAATTAAAATCTTGATTTTATTATTAATAAAAATTTTATATGTATAATTTTTGTAATAATTTGAATTAATTTTACTGTTGAAATTAATGGAAGAAAATAATTTAAATATTTCATGAGGCGTGGTGCTAGAAGCACCCTCCTGAATGACGTGGAAAGCGACTACATCAACAACTGCTGATTTTTTTTTTTAATTAATTTAATTGATATAAAAATAAATATTGACATTTTTTATTTATTTATAAATAATTCCTAGTCATTACGGAAATTTTTATAATTTTTCAGTTATTTTACGTGTTAAAACTACCATTTTCTATCGGCAACCCCCCCCTGAGGCTCGTTCGTTTTGTCGGTTTAAATGTACAATTTGACGTCATTTTGAAAATTCTCCATTTTAAAAATGTCGGAATGACGTCAAACTGACGTAATATTAAATTGCAACTTGACAGAACAAATACAGTACACTTGTAATTTTCAATCCATAACGGTTTAGTCACGTGCCACTAGATGCGGTGACTAATGTATAAAGTAGCAGTAACGTTTTCCTGAATTAATAATGAATAATTCAAATTTAATGAATCATATTATGGATTTTTTTTTTATTTTCAAAATGTGAAACTTACACGGAAGCCATTTTGTTGTTAGTAAAAACAGTAGTGTCGCTAATGCTGGTAATGTTACTGCTGTCTGTAGCATCATTACTACTGCTAGTAATAGTAGTAATGATAGATATTTTTAAGTGTATGCATTGTTTTTGACTAGTATCATTAGTAGTAACACTTCTGCAGCTAGTAGTATAGTAGTGTTGCAACTATAAATAGTTATAACGGATTATTTTAAGTGTGTGTGTGTGTGTGTGTGTACTAGCAGCAGCATTTGTTAGTACTTATAGTAGCAATGTACTGCTAGCATTGCTACTGCTAGTAGCGTTACTGTTGGCAGTAGCATCACTGTTACTGTTAGTAATTTTAATAATAATGGTCTCTTCTTAAGCTTTTGACGGTGAAATTAGTGAAAACTTTACTGTATTTTCTGAGACAACGATAGAGCAGTAGCAGTAATATTACAGTAACAATTGTTATACTAGTATTAACAGTAGAAGCAGAAGCAATAACGTTACTACTACCGTTACTGCTGCTGCTGCTGCTGCTGCTACAGAGCAACAGTAGCGATATTAATAGTGGAAACTGTTACTCTCACGAAGTATCGATCTTCCAATTTAATCACACAAACAGTTTACGCTACTGATAACTGATACTTTAAAGAGCACAGTGGTTTCTTTTTCCCCCTGTATACTTTTGTAGATAAAGACCTCACCGAATTGTTACGCAGCAACAATAGGGATATATATATTAGTAGTAGAAATTGTTACGCTAATAGCATATCGAGTCGGTTACATCGATCTTCACACCCCCCATACTGCGGTTAGTCACGTGACTGGACTCTACGTTTTACGTGACGAGGTAGAGAAGTAACACCACCAGCAGCAGCAGCAGCAGCATCCTTAATAATGAATGAATGAATTTACTGATTGAAGCTTGCTTTTTTTTTCTTCCCCTTCCTCCCCTTTTAACTTGTGTTTATCAATTTCTAGTTAAGCGAAACTTTGTTAAAATTTATCGAATTTCTTTATAAGGCATGGCAATATTTGTTTACACGCACATTTCCGTGACGTCGTGGAAAAATTTTAGTCCACCCCTCTCCCTACATCATGCTTAGAAAGTTTAATGAGAAATGATAAGTAAGACACGAAAGCAGATGGCGAGCTTCCGTTAAACACAACTGAAAAAATAAAATGAAGTATATAAAAAAAAAAAAATTGACTAGTTGCAGGAGTTTAATTAGAAATGGATGCAATTTTCTAACCCCTCTCCTTTTTATTTTTAAAGGTTGAAATGTTCGTAGAACTCTAAACACATACTTTCAATTGGTTCTGGTATGAGAATGATGCTTAGATGAAACACTCGACAGTTGTTACGTATTCAAGATTCTGTTAAAGTCTCGAGCAAAATAAAATTAATGAATAATAATGTATTTTAGAATATTTCGTGTGTTTTCTTGATATTCAAATTAAGTTTTCGGTGTTTAAAATAATATTTTTTGTGTAAATTAATGCAAATAAGTCGACTTCGAAGGGAGGGGGTGTACCCAGAAAAATGATGCTGGGAAATTGAGGAATTTTATGGTGGAAACGATGGATTTACAGTTAAATTTTAAGCTAAATGAGTTTAAAATTTGTTAATTTATTTATCTAACCTTATTTTAAGATAGATTATAAGGTAAATTATGCTAATAATTCAACAGTAAAGTTAAAGGTTCTCTAGAGAAGAGAGTCAAAATTTGAGGAATTTCTAATTAAGTTTGGAGTTTCGTATTAAAATTGTCGTCATAAAAATAATTTGTTTTTATTGTTTTATAAATAAATATTCGATATTTAAACTAATTTAAAGGTAAATTATACAGAAATTAATTATAAGAAACGTAACAGAAGCAACGAACAATGCTGAGAAACTTGCACACCATTCAGGGAATAATTAAGAAAAATCTATGCAAAAATCAGCATAAAAGTAATACCTTAAGTTAAAAATATAATATAAAATTTCGAGATATCTTAGATATTTTTTAGATAAATCAGCTCCGGGACATATCTGAATAAAAAGCAATTTTTCTAACAAGAAAAATAAAAAATGGCGACTAAAAAAACAATACATAAATATACAAACAAAGAATATTTAATCTTAAATCGCATTTATTTTAATAAACGAAGATAGAATCAGGATAAAAACATCCTTCTAATCTCTAATACTTTATCATTCAAACTAATTTTAGAGATCGAAAATTATCGGGATGCTGAAGCTATCGTGATAGCATCCACTCCAATTTTTCTCTCAATTTTTGTTTCTAATCTATAGATTCAGTCATTATCTTGCAGGAGAATCATCTTTCAATTTCCTAAAAATATTTTTTTTTTCCCTCCCTCTCTCCTTCACCCTCCTCTCCTCTATTTTTCCTCTTCTTTATCCTCCATCCCCTTCTCTTCTCTACTCCCTCCTTTACCCTCTTTCGTTCTTCCCATACTTTAATCATATTAAATTGTAAGCATTGTTAAGTCTAGCAAATAGCATCTGCACCTAGTAATTTATTTATGACTTATCCGGATAAAAATCTCTCTCGATTATCCGAATTATTCGTCGGGTGCCAATTTATCGTGGTTTATTTTATTACTATTATTATCAATTTTTTTTTAAAATGCTGTTTTAAATTTGTTTCGCTTCTAATTATGGGACGTCGATTAATGGTAGGGGTGACGTTTATTAAAATGTCACACACACGCGTATAAATCGCTGCTGGATGTCGCGCTGTAAGCTGCGTGATGCTAAATACTAGTTGTGATTAATTTAATCTGATTTTAAACTGTTTTTGAAGAGAATTTATCTTATTTATGGGAGATTATTATGTAGTTTAATGTAGAACAACCCCCTTAACTTGGACACCCTTCTAAGTTAAACAACCTTTCACTCTAAACCTCTGTAAGACGGACACTTCCATATGTCAACACTGATAGAGTATTCCAATTAAAAGTCTTGGGAACCTGTCTAACTCGGACGCATTACTGCAGAATACTGTAGTGGCCAGCTTAAAGAGGTTTTAATCATCATTCATTCTTGTTTAAACTGGATGTACACATCACACTATGTTATGTTAATTTAAATGGATTATAAGCCGTGTAAACAATGACAACGATTATATATATATATAGAGAGATATAATTATTAATTATAATCATATAATTAGCAAAATTATGTACAAATCTCTTGGTAAAACAGCGAATGCTGTGTTTGATGTATCATATAACGTTCACTTATATTAGGATTTTCACGCTTGTTATACGAATGTACGTGTTAATTAAGGAAAATTCCGGTGTATTATTGATATATGGGGTGACCTAAAAGTCAATTAACCATTAATATTCCATTCAGACTTCTTATTCGATATACAAAGCTTTGACACACACAAGATGTTGAATTGCTTACAGGAAAAAAAGAAAAAAACATGGCTACCGGACTTGTGGGCCATCTGTATATTCCAAATTAGGCCCTTATCAAGTATCAGCGTGTGCCAAAATATTCATTATAAACCTAAACACGAATCAAAGAGGAAAAACACTGAATAAATAACAATCTTAAGCGTATTTTATCTGAAAAGAATGGGATAAAATGTCGACATTTGCATCCAAATTCAGAAGATGGATCCAACGTATTGCATCTTTCTAAGAATTCAATATATAATGCATTCATGCTATCAAGATTTATCATTTTTTTATATTAAACACAAGATTGAAGCGATTTTACGCAAAATATACGAATATATTAATCAAAAAACTACCGAAAAAAGCCTAGAAACATAAAAAAAACTTAAAAATCACTCATATATGACGTATAACATTCGTTTGTTACGTAATATCGATTTCAACCAAACAGAAGAAATCAATTTTATGAATAAATCAATTTCAAATAACTTGTTTAGACATGTCGTAAAATCAGTTAAATTCAGTTAAATTTTTCAATGATCCAAGGTCAGACGCATTTCCGGTTCTTATTTAACACCATTATAAAACCGAAAGGTGCGTGTTAAATATGGCACAATTATTTCACTTTTTAAAACACCAAAACATTCATTAAAACGGGGTAAAACCTAGTGAAAGAGCAGGTATAAGTGTTACGCTGCATTAGTTTACTATAAGAAGTCGAAGAAGCACGTTATAAAGGGGGAAAACGTTCAATTAAAATTAATGAAGTCGGTGACGCTTATCTGCAGCTAAATCATGAATTTTTAATGAGGTATTAGTTAATTATACATTATTAAAACTGCATTAAGTGGTGAGTAACGCTTAACTAAACGCCATACTTTTGACAGTCCGGCATCTTTGAGGGGTGGCATCTTCACGTTGTGTTCATCATCTTGGGATTAAGTGTGAATGTTAATCAGCATCAGCTAATTATTATCTTGATTATTTATGTATAAATTTGAGTGAAAATGGCGGACATCATCATTAACTTCACCCCCCACCCGGTTCGTGGTTCTTCCAGTCGATCGTGTGGCTTATAATTGGGCGAATCAATAGAGGATTTTTTTTTCGCCACAAAGGGACATGAAAAAGTAGAAAAGAATAGAGAAAAAAAAGGGATGTTGAACCGTGTCAAAAGGCCAGAGAACAATAAGAGAACAGTAAATAAATATAAGAGATAGAAAACACGGTTTGAGAGTGAGGAAGTGGAGTTTATTGTTGTAGAAAATGGAGGAAATGTTAGATTACTAAATAAATTGTCGAGATAATAAATAAATAAAATCAATTTTCTTGACAATAATTCCTTATTTAAGAGGTTTTTTTTTAATCGACAGTAGATGAATAAGTGCCTTTCACAGAAGAGCTGGAAACAATGCAACAGAGTTGAACCTCCGATAAAAAGTCACCCCCCAAACAGTGAAACGAATAACCTTCGAACAACGGCCACTTTTTAACGTTCTCGTCAGTGGTCGTTGTTAGGAGGTTTGGCTGTATTCAGAATCACCTTTGATCATGTTTGCAGCTATCATTAGAAGGTGTAACTTGTAAATCTTTTTAAGGGTTTATACCGATTTTAGATGAATAAATGCCTTTTATAAACCTTTCAAGAAGTACTAGAAACAATTTAACTGAGTTAAATAACCTCTAGAAACGGACACTTCAAACGGATGGTTTCTTTTTTTTTGAGATGTTTACAAAATAACCTGCGAGTATCGGCCAGATTTTTTGAGTGTTTTTTGTCAGTGGCCGTTGTTAGGAGGTTCTACTGTATTCAGAATCGATTTGTTCCTGTGATAATTAGCATTTTAGTTGCCCTGATCGTACTTGCAGCTTCCATCATTAGAAAATGTAACCTGCAGATCTTTTCAACAAAGTTTTATCTCTTAAAAATGTGCGCTTTTAATCAATATTTTAGAAAATTGCTTTGACTGATGATGATGATGATGATAAGCCTGTGTGATGCAATGGAAATTTGAAAATATCGACAGATATTCTGTTCTTTTAAATGTAACAATTGGATAAATTTAATTGTATAATCAATACCTGCAAAGCTCATTTTTGCGTGTGAAATGTAATGAGAAGATGAACATAAGTCAGTAATTTTCTATGAAAATGTATCTAAAGAAGATCAGTTGTTTGATTAATTACTTAATAACATCTTCATTAAACCATGAAATTAATATATTTTAATAATTAACGTGTATTTTTCTCTACAGCAATCTATTATAGTACTACAGAGGTGATTTACAGAGTGGGTGAAAATTAACTAGGCATTAAAAAATGGCTATAATTTTTGTAATAATAACGCAATCGTATTAAAATATATGCTTACATGTACTGTACATCAATCAATGAAATTTTATTATGCTTGCATCAGTGTTGCTGACAGTGACCGAGAGAGGCTTTACGCGCAGTGGCAATAAAGATGGCCGACCACTTGTTTGTTCAAGAGAGAGTGCAGATTGCTATACGTTATGAGGGGTAAAAATCAGTTGTAGAGAAGAGACAGTGGCGCACATGAAAAGTCGTCATGCTACAATCCGTCCGGAAACAATCGAGAATTGTCATTCGAAGCTAAAAAGGACCACAGGTTCGATTGTGAACGAGAAAGAAGTGAAGACCGTCAGAGAAGTGGTCGTCCATCCACATGGCAATCTGAAGAAAACGTGTCGTTGGTGAATGACGCCGGCGCCTTCATTAAATATTAAGGTATGCATTCGTATTTTAATTTCATAACGTACATGTTAAGTAATTTTCCTCATCTTTGCTTTAGAATTATAGAAATTATAGCGATTTCTCAATGCCTAGTTACTTTCCATCCATTCTGTACATGCATCGAAGAACAGATGAATGAACATTATTTGTTTTACTTAATAAAAATAAAAATAATGATTTATTAACTAAATTAACATATTTATAATATATTTAGTTAAGTATATTTTACTTATATGCGCTTTTATTTATGAATTTTTGTCTTGTAAGTCTATTTGAAACCGGGTCTTATAAGTGTTTAATTGCATCAACTCAACACGTGGACGATCTGTCAAGGAAAGTGTCACCCGGGAGGACTTTCTGTAAGGCCCCTATTTAGTTTTTACACACGTAAAAAACCCGGAAAACTCAATGTGGCAAGCTCGCTGGCCAGGCGCGAACCCACGACTAGTGTTCAGTGGTTTAATTCACTTGGGCACTAGTGGATGATTGGTGTATGAAGAGAGATAGAGGCAATGATTTAGAATCAATAGAACCGTATAGAATATGTGGATAGTCACAAAACAATGGGCAAATCTCCCTTGTGTAACTTACTCGTGTTTAAGAACTGATTTCTGACACATAGCTTTGTGTTTTGAAACAAAATCGCGTGATTTATGTTTCCATATTAAAAAGAAAAGAGTATTGTGTAAGGAATAAGTGCGTTGTTTTTATTAATAATTATAAAAGAGCAGAGGTATTTTTTGCGTTAAACAAATTTTTTTTTTTATCTAAAGAATTTCGCTGAAGAGTTAACAGTTGCTTACAGAAAAGGGGACTTCATACAGGATAAATTCTTGTAGGTACAAAGTGAATTAGTAATCAATCACCCAACCTTTAGGCCCTAATAAGTGCTGCGACACTCTGAGCAAGAGTTAATTAGTTTTTGGCATCAGATCAATAAGACTTTCGTGAAACTACAGTTTGTTAATAATTTCCTGCAGTGAAGCGATTGCAACAGACAAACATCCATTCTAGAGTATCGTTCTAAACATTTTCTAGCGCACTAGATTAACAAAAAAACAGTTTCTGAATAGAATTTAGACCTTTACAACACGTTTAGTTTATATGTGAAAAACACTAGAATCTTAGGATGATTCAGTGAGTTAAGACGTGACTACTGCTCTGGAGGATCATCCAATACCTGTCTTTCAGAGCAGTAGTTATGTCTTAACTCAATTTTTATCAATAATCTGGTCCCTACCTCATCATCATTAAGATCCTCACTAAACCTACGATGGACTTCGTGCCTCATCATTGAAATCCTGACCGAAATCATTATGTGCCTCTTGTAGAGATTCTCTTATTGCCCACATTACAGGAAGAGTTTAAACCCTCCTCCCGGGTTTCTATTCGTTTAATTTTTAAAATAAATGAATAATTATTAAAATTTTAACTCAGTAATTTCTATGCTATTCGTGTTCCATTTCCAGCAAGAATTGTAGTAAGTCTGTAGACCTGTACGTCAAATTTACGCTTAAATCAACTCTAGTTTAAGGTAGAGATTGATAATTTTATATACTTTCGTCAACTCTCACTACGTGTAGGCTGAAAATAATGGGTGTAACCTGTGATATGGGTGTTAAACTGTAGGAGTGTTTGGTTCTATATTTAATTATGAAGAAATAAGAAAGCTCAACTTGGTGCTGCAACAACTCTTTAAATATTGGTTACAAAAGAGTTCGTTACTCAGAATTTTATACAGGGTGGCCTAAAAGTAGGTATACTTTACAGTAGTCAGCACGTAGAGGAGGGAATGTTGACGAAGGACATATGCGTGATTGAGATATATAAACAATGACTGTTACCTTTACCTTGTACCTGTACCTTTGTATACTTACTTCCTGAATACTATACGAGAAAGTATAAAGGAACAAACACATACTGACTGGCTTCTAACTGTATACAGTGGTATACAGTTAGAAACCTTTAACTTTAAACAAGGTGGGCCAGTTAGACTTTTGGCCCACCCTGTCTAACAGGAAATAAACCCTTTAACATCAGAAAATAATTGAGTTATTAGGTAAAGGGACTCACCTCCAAACATGCGTCTTTCAATACCAAATTCGTAGGTGGTTCCATCCAAAACAAACTTACAGCTGAGTGTAAGATCTGTGACATTCTCTTCGAAATCTTTCTTCTTATATATGGAGTGTATGGAGATTTTATAGGTTTTATTATGAAGTTGTTCGATATGCAAGCTAATACTTTGCTTTTCTTGAGGTCCTTCGAATAAACATTGAGGAAGGGGCCTTGGAAACACCCCAACGCACTTCATTTCAAAGGTCTCTTCGCACGATTCTCGATTCAGAGTGAATTTCCAATCAGAATCTTTGCAAGCATCTGAATAAAATGGAGGAGAATTAATTAAAATCATAGAGAACAAGCAAGAAAGAACTAAATCGCCACTAGATTCGTTTTCCTCTTCATCTTTATAAGATAAAGATGAAGAGGAAAACGAAGCAGTGGATTCAGAGAGACAGGAAGATGAGTGAGGAAGAAGGATGCTGGAGAGTGGAAGATGCAGATGAAACTTAGTAGGAAAGTGGAAGATGCAGATGAAACAAAAGTTAAGAAAATGGAAAAATACTCTAAGATAGAATATTAAATTAAATTTCACACATAAAATGATAATATTCCAGTTCAATATTTAGTATGAAACAAATGCATTTTTTATGCTCTAACGAACATAAATTAAGTTCGTTCTAAGTAAAATACAGGCTGATTGTGTTTATTATATTTTAACATTTAATTTATATAGGAAATTAATTTTAAAATAGAAAATTTAAGTAACAAATGCAGTTTAATGCAATAAAAACGGAATTATATAAAGCTACCCCCCAAAAAATAATTAAATTATCTTCTTACCCATTATTACAGGAAGGTAAAACTCAGATGTTTCTGTCTTTTCATTAAGATAAGTTACAGAGCACTTATATTTTCCAGCCATCTTAATACTCGCTCTTTTAATATGTATAGCGAAAGGATTCTTGTTCTGATCATCAATTTCTCCAAAGAAAATTGAATTCTTTTCTATATTTATATACTTCCTCTTGGTATATATTCTCTCGCCGTTAAAATCCCAATAAAATTTCTTAACTTCGTCAGGATTTTTGTTACGAACGTTACAGTAGAGAGTAACACCTTGACCATGAAAGACATATTTGCCTGTATCAACATCCGACTTGTAATCTACTATATCTTCTTTCTCTTCTTCCTCTTCTTCATCTTCCTCTCCATGTATACCTTTAAAAAAATGAAAGAAAATAACTTAGAATTTTATAAAAAAGAAGGAAAAAATTCCACATTTTTTTTTGTATATATAGCCTATATATCCTATAAAAATACGTTCCGGTTCTCAAATTTTTTTATGTATTCAGCAGGTAAGATAATTTCCCTAGAGGTAAAAAAAAAAGGTAGAGTTTTCTTTATTGAAATTTGATATTTTAGCTTGTGTAATCTATAAAAGATCTGGAGGAATGTAACTTTCTATGAAAATAAATTATTAAAAAGGCAGTAGAGTGGTTTAAAGATCAGATAGCACGGGATGAAACTTTCCTGTTGAAGAAGTTCCATCGACGAATGGAATTTCCCTTTTGATAAGTGGATAAAATGAAAGTAAAGAATAAAAAAAAAATCGCTTATAACACCTAAAATATGTATAAAATATCTTAATATTTACTAAAATATCAATCACCATGATACGTAATAGACAGTTATCACGGTCAACCATGTTTAAGTGGAAGATAAAGGGTGTTTTCCTTGCAGGAATTGGACTTAAGCGATCTCCAAGGTCATTGGACAATTGCTTCCTGCCAAATCATCCTAACAACTCATTCCTTTGACGTAAACACTAAATATTATTAACCTCATTTTAATATAATATTTATACTCCGATTAAACATTTTGAACCGTCCTTTGTTAATTTACTCGGTGGCACCATCCCTTTGCACTCTTCCACCCCGTATTCCTAGCTTATTTTTATATCTTTTTTTTCGTGTGAAACGTAACTTTTAACCTCCAAATCGTTAGAAAAAATACTCTAATTTTATAAGAATAATAACGATTAGAATCCCTGTTTAGTAAGTCACGTCACGGGTATCGATTATCTTGACGTCAAAACTGCACTGCAGTGCAATCGCCAATGGATATAACGGTTTAGTTACGTTAGAAAATTATTAACATAATGAATTTACACTGGCTGAAAATTTAAACTAAACACAAAGGGGTTTAAGGGTAATTTCAGGTGTTTATCGAATTGCACGAGCTGTGTTGCCCGGTGAAGCAATGCAAAAAAAAAAAAAAAAAAAAGTAATCGATAACGTCACTTACCTCGATACGTAACGAGTAACAGGATCAGAGATGCGAAATACAGCGACCTTTTTCTATCCATTACCATGTATATTTACTTATTTTGTATAGCGTAACTGAAAGCTTGGATAGCACTGGGCGTTACCTAAAGCAGCGCAACCAATAGTATGGTAGGAAGCTTCACAGTTTCGAGGCTTTCATTCATTACGCGCTGATCGATACGTTATGTTGAGTATACGAAAAGGGCGAAATGATTTCCTTAAAGCGTTATTTATGTGAGCTTACCAACGTCACATCGAGTAGTCCTATTTTTGGAGATGCTACACCTTTTCGAGGAGGAACAAGTTTCGTGTTATTATTAGTTTATTCTTTTTTAGAATCTCGCTAGCGAGAAAAAAAAAAACACTACTACACTACCCCGTGCTGTATAGGTAGCGGCGTATTTTTGGTACTAAAAATCGGTATTTTTCTTAATTATAATTAAATATAAAGTTATTAAGCGTTTAAATTCGTACCAGAGTAAAATTAAACAGTATAATCGAGTTTTTTAAGCCAAAATTTTGGTACTAGAATACGATTTTTACGCCGCTATAATCCCGAAAAAATGCACTGTATTTGAATGAAAAATGTGCGATTTTTCAAATTTATGCCTCTTTTTTTCCCCCGATATTAAATGAGTTATTCGAGGAAGAAAATGCCGAATTTTTATTTAAAATTTTAAGTAAGGTGCCGCGATTTATGTTCTTTCTTGGCATATTTCCCATTGTATAACGCGAAGTGCATATTGATGAACATAAAAGAAAATCCGCGTGTGGGCGGTAGTAAAAGACAAAAAATTTGAATTTCTTCCAAGGGATTACATCATAACTCTTCCTGTTTTCGTCACAGCTACGTACCGTACGTGCACCTTATTATTATCATTAATTATTATATGAAAACATAGCAGTCGGCGATATATCAATGGACAAGATTTAATTCTAAACAGGAGGAAACACGGTTATTATATAAAATTATTATATTAAATAAATATTTACGTTAAAAATTATTTTTAGAATTTAAAAATATCAATCTCATACTTTTAAATTTAAAATATATATATATATATATATAAATTTAATTTGCCGAGAAGTTTGATTTTTATCTCCAGGGGTCGCTGATAGGTTAATACACGTGTCATGTGGAGAAAACAGGTGAGAACACGTGGTTGAGTGAAATGTATTTGTTTATAAAAACAAATTAATTAAATGAACAGAATATAGAAAACGAATGAAAATGATTCGGTTTAAGTTACTCGATTTAATTAATTGTAAATTAAAACAGATAAGATTGTAGCCAAGTTGCTTATTTGTATCAAATTTGTGAGTTTGAATGAACTGATTGTCAAGGAATTAATTTAAAAAAACAAACAAACAGCAGATTGCTACGTTATATTAGGCGAACTGGCCTCATTTTTTGCAAAATCGCACTCATCTGTGCTGTTTTTTTGAATAATATTAAACATGACACGTGTTTTTGTTCTATTTAGATCGGAAATTAATATGAATTAAACGAAAAATAAATAAATTATTTGCATATTTACATTTCTTAATGCAATTTTTAAACTCTGTTCTTAAATTATTCAACGTTTTAATATTTATTTATTTATTTACTTTTTACAGGTTATTTCTTTTTAAAGATGCTGGAGGATAGCAAATTTAAGCTGAAAGATTGTCACATTCCAAATTGCTGATGTAATGTGAAGATAGCATCCTATATTTGTTCGAGATATAGTGTTATTTTTACACAAACGGTATAGAATGTAAGAATTTTTATCTTAAAATATATACAAGCAATTTAAATTATAATGACATAAACCATTATAACTTAAATTGCTTAAGTTTGATTATTATTCTATGCAAATATAAGGAATGAATAGCATTTACTTGTTTAATATTACTATTAAGAATTCTTCATTTCGAGTAAACAGTCAAGGTGCTTCAAAAGAGAATTTATTAACTAAGATAGCTTGTAATTTCTCTTTATGAGAGGGAAATTATATGTTCTTAAATGTAGTTTATCATTTACAAGGTCATTTCTTGAATATTATTAATTTTGTATTATCCAGCTGACATGAAAATAAAAGTATGATTGTGTAGTTGAAAATAGATTGTCTCAACCAAATTTTTAAAAATAAGTGATGAGTTAACATTCTACAAAGTGATATACAAGTGAAAAGTATCAAAAGTTTTACTTCTATGCATTTGTAGCTAGAACTATTTTAAGATGATCAATACAAAACCTTCCTCACTTATTTCCACAGTGTACCTGAAGAAGGCCTATTAAGAAGGCCAAAAACGTTTGTACTCGTGTATAAACGGCTAGAAATAAGTGAGGAAGGCTTTGTATTGATCATTCCAAAAGTTTTACTACTATTACATATATAAATATTTTAATATTAATGTCTTAATCTAATGTTGTGTTTCTATTTATTTAAAAAAATGATAGTCATCACTTATAAAATTCCAATTAAAATTTGAAATATACGCAAATTGTTTATTTTGCTTCATTCTTATTATGTTTTAGGGACTGTCCATAAATTACATAATATAGAAATGGATGGGTATGAAGGTAGTTGTTATAATGCATTATAAGGGAATGGGTTATTTACAAAAACATCAAATAATGCTAAGGTGTCAATTCTTGTGTAACAGAATGATTTATTTTTGTTTACAAAGTATCTCATAGTGAACTGTACTGTTTATGTCACTGCTTTGTACTTTACATTATACATATAATTAATAAACTAATAGAATTGTTTGATATCCTGTTCTGTGTATCATTCCTAAGTACAATTAAGGAAGCTGATTGAGGATATGCATTATGTGATATTAGAGTTAGGTATGTGCACCAGCATTATGGAGTATTATGGAGATGGGATGATGATTGAAAAGTATAAATATAATAGATTATGAAATTTGTAATATATATTTAATCCCATATTTTTTAAGTATTCAAAACAAAACTTTATTTGAATTTTCCTGGCACATTTTCAGTAAGTTCATTAAATATTCTACTAATTAAATGTCTAAAAGAATTCATTCTACAAAAGCATAATGTTTTTAAGGAATCTGTAAATTTGACTGGCATCTACATGGTGGTTATAATTAAACTGACCTTATTCAGACTTCTCAAGAGCCTATTCTGCTTGTTTGATTTTGATGACGCTTGGTATATACATTATATACACCATGGGGAAGAGATTTCTGCAATAGAAAAATCACTGCCAGATGGCATTTTTCACAAAATCCTTATGCAAAGTAGGCAGACCTACTAATAAAGGACTACATTCAAACCCTGGAAATCATTTTGTGCACCTTTATGTTATTGTTAATCATGCCCTTACAGAAGAAAGACCAAGTTTTGCTGGTGAAACTGTTTTATCAGAATGGCAGCAATAGCTTAGTTGCACCTCGAGAATATCGATGTTTAAAATAATTGCAAAAAGGGCTCATGTCAAAGAATGGCTTGAAAAGCATGATTACGAAATTTGAAGTGACTGGAGATCTGGGTGCGCTGCCAGGAAGAGTGCAGAAACTAATTACCAAAGAAATTGTCAAAGAAGTTGCTGTTGCTGTGTTGACAGGCCTCCAGTTCACAATATTCTTCAACAAGTTATGGTTATGGGGATTCTTAAAAAAATAATGCTTATAGAGGAGGGATTACAACTCTGTTTGAATCGAAAGCCTGCATTACACACACATTGAACAAGCTGTAATGCACTGTGAACATGTTATTAATGTTAATGGAGCACACATTGAAGACATTCTGTGATTGAATAAACTTTAATGCTTCTGATTTGTTTTCGTCCTTCTTTAGTCTTCACATTTTCATCTGGTAATCAAATTTTGAATTAATTTTTTATTGTAGAAATCTCTTTTCTGTGGTCTATGTAATGTATATACCAAGTTTCATCAGAATCTGATAAACAAAATGGGCTCTAGAGAGGTCTGAATTAGGTCAGTTTAATTATAACCACCATGTAGATGTCAGTCAAATTTAATGACTAAGGTTAAGGTTCAGCTGTCTACTATAATTTATCATGTTTATTGATTATTTTGTTTTAACTTTTTTCTCTCTGTGAGCACTAAGAGGACCTTTATAGCAATCTTGGTCATGTTCACAATAGAGCACCTGGCTGATGGACAGACCCTAATGTATCCAGACAGATTTACCCCTGAAAAATGGAGTTATAGTGGAGTTATAGATCATAGTAGATGAGTTTTCTCCAGCTGGTGCTGTAAATAACTGATTATGGTTATATCCAAATTAATAAGTTCTGAAAGCAAAGATTGGACAAAGGTCTGAATAGCATAACTGGCAATGCGACTGTATGGTAATCAGAAGTTGTGGGTTTGACTCCTGCTTCAGGCCAATTCTTTTCTTCCATAACCTTCTAAATTAATTATTAAAATATTAATTTAATAATTGAAATTGAGATTCACAACATGTGGTAATTAGCTTTGAGGGATTGTGAAATAGAAAATTTCTCAGTTTCATCTTTCAGCCATTGATATAAATTAAACAGCTCAGGGACTGCTTTAATGCCTTTCAGTTGCTAATGTGGAAAATTTATAGAGAATCTGGAATGGGAGGAAACATAGATTTGCGATGGGTAAGATATTGATATGTTCTAACCAATATATCAGTGTCATGATATCTTAAAATATCAATATTTAGTCCAATTTTTGCTAAAATTGATATCAAGAAACATCATTACCAAGTGGATTTTACTTTTTTCTGTGGTAAAAGAAGAAATATCATTTAACTATTCTAAAAGAAATAAAATATCTACTTTCTTTTATCAAATAACAACTGAAATTTCCAATCAGAAGCACATAACAAGCAGTTCAATGATTCCAATGATAAGCTGCATGAGGTTGAGTTTAGATAAAAAATAAATGAAATATGAAATGGAGAAAAACTCAAAGGTGAAGTATGTAAAGCTATTAGTTGTTATCTCAATGAAAATATTGAATACTGCCATACACTGAACGAATATACAGCTACAATTAGTAAATTCAATACTGCCATTTGCTTGCCATTCCCACAAAATTAGATCCTAGCTTTATGTGACTACACTTCTCTGTTCTGGCTGCATGGTCCGAGAAAGATAGTAATAGTGCAGTTTTAATTTGGAGTTTCCATTCTAAGCTGGTAGCAGAATTTCTAAAAATTCAATCCAATAATGATACTCTCATTACTGAGATCAAACATTACTTGAATCAGGCTGTGATAGATATAAAAGCTATTCCACTTATATATTGGGATTCCCATTTCCATATATTAATATAAGAGTGGATCAATAAATAATAAGCTGAGCTGTTGTTTTTGCTGATTATTTATTGATCCACTCTTACATATCCTAACTTCAAGAAACTTAGCAGGAAAATGCAGGATATTTATGTATACTTGCTACAGTAGAGTCTCGAAAACTTGGCCTAATGTGGACCGAAGGGTGGCCGAGTTTGTGAAAATGCTGGGTTATTGGGAATGGGGTTAAAAAATAAGTATGAGTGTTTCCTCAGAAAATACTGTACTGTACTTGTATGTATTGTTTACTTGAGAATACAACAGAGAATAAACTGCCCAAATATCTTTAAACAAAGGAAAAGTACATCCTTTATGAAGGCGGAGCCTTTACTACATGAAAATGAAAATTAATGAATACACTGTGTACAATAATTTACCTGATAAGACAGACCTGAGAAAAATACTTTGAGGCATAAAGCTGTCTGTAATGAAAATTAATTAACTAAGGATTTTTTTGCCCTGCCAGGGTGTGGCCGAGTTATCCGGACTGCCGGGTTATCAAGTGCCGAGTTTTCGAGACTCTACTGTACTGGCATTCTCTCTGAAAAAGTATTTTCAAAATGGGCTATAATGACAGCCAGAAGAAAGTTTATCACCTGATAATCTATTAGCAAACTTTTGCTCTTGAGCTCATTTAAAAAGATAAAATATTTGTAAAAATAGATTTTTCTTTTAATAAATACACTTAAGAATATGAAGTTATTTCTTTGTAATAACTTTTTCATTAATAGTCATTAATGTGAGTCAAAAATATTTTGATACATCATTATATTTTTATCTGCTATATCGATATGCTGATATATAACATGCGTAAAACAGAATATTGATATAATTCCTAGGTTGCATGAATAGCATTAATAATTCTAACTAGCATATATTGCAAAGAGAGTGTCAATGGTGTGTCAAATGTAAACACTTGTCCATATTGATCCAAGATAAACTTTCTAGCAGTCCATAGTGTACTTAGACACATGGGAGGTATATAATTAGTGGGTTAGAGGTATGTTGATGAATTATTATTATATGTGACCACAATTAATCTGGCAAAATGGTTAATCCACTGAGGCTTTGGAACCAAGGATGCTGGAAATTTGGTGGTGTACAGTATCTGTAGTTAAAGAAAAATTCTAGTATACTTCATAAATGGTTATAAATAATAATTTCAGTTGCCATTCTCTCTACTATAATCACTATAGAAAGGGTTATTAATTATCATATTTTAATAGAATATTATATAATTATTCTAGTCATTTATAGAGCTTGCTTTTAAATGAATTTTAAATATATTCAGAATTATTAATCCACTGAAATTCATTTCATTTTTCTAGGCTTATGACAATTGAGAATTCATTATGAATATGAGACAAGATATTATCATAAAAGGATATTTTGGATAATTTTATCAAGTAAGTAAGTTTAACATATCAAAGACAACAGAATAAAGGCTACTTAAGTACCAAATTAAGTATCTTTAAAATGAGACCTAAACTTCATGATAATGGGATGTATAAAGATAAAAATACAATAGGCAGAACTGTAAATAAATAAATAACGGTACGGTCGTGTTTTACTTGGAAGCTGGCTGTTTGTCGTCATGTACTGTGTAAAACAATTCCATTGCAAATTTGTACAACATGCCAAGTAATCTCATATGATTGTGTAGACATGTATGCAACTATTTACAGTTAACAGAAAAATATTAAAATGTTTTACATATGTTTTCACTTTAATGAATGACATTTTAGTCATACAGTTATGAATATATAAAGTAAAACTTTTATTATGCAATATTGAGCACATTATTTGAGAAAAAATGCATACATACAACCCAGCTGATGTGGTTTTGATTTTATTAAGTAGTGTCAAAAAATTTAGTTTTGTTTTTTATTTTGCTTTTATGCAAAAAAGCAATTTAACATAAATCAATTTCACTTAAAATCTTGCTATTAAAGATTAAAAGATATTAAAAGGTAGGCAATGATATAATTATGTAAACAATTTAATAATCAGAATTAATTTTAAATAAATGAATTATTTATGAATGAAGTTTTAAAAATATCTAGAAGAAAACATTTAGACATTTCTGAATTATGGATTATTTTTCAGGTGCTGTGAGTTTGATATGAAATAGGACTTGAACCTCAATAAATACAAATTAACCAATAAAGAAATCTTTTCCTTTGATTTAATAATGGAATAAGACCGGTTATATTCAAATAATTCTCATTTTTGTGGTTTAAAGGATACAATCCAGAAAACTAAGGCTATGCTGGATCCATGCTGTCATACGAACCTTTGCAAACAAATGAGATAAACATTAACAAAAGCAAAATGTTGTTTGCATTGTACTACATGACACAGACTGAGTTAGAATATTGGTTGAATTATTGGTAAAAGTTGATTTGTCAAATAAATTGAAGCTTCGTGAAGTGTTGAGATATTTTCGACTCCTAACGGATTGAACAGTCACACCAAAAGGGGACAAACGGAAAGATTTTCTGCTTTGTAGCAGTTTCTATGCTAATATGAATCCAACTTTAAGCAAATCATCATAATTTGAAGTTGGATTTTTCACAAGTTCAATGTAGAAACTTACGTTCTGTTCCTGAGAATAAATTCTGAACTATATAATACCATTTCAAAATGGCTAGCAAAAATCAAAATATAGTATCGAAATATGGAATTTCATTACAGTCGTACTAACTAATTTATACTGTTCATGAAAGCAGGAATTTGAAAGAGATCAATCATAAATTGAAGTTTGTTGTACATGAATTATATTATATGTAATTTAAACACAAACAAAAACACCTATACCAGGTGTACCGGTTAATAATGCAGATTTTGTTCAATAGATAGCATTATACATATGTTGATATCAATATGTATACCATTTTGTTGAATTGACAACAAGCTTTAAAACTTTATATGTCAGATTTTCTGAAGGTGTTAACATCATAGATATTTTTATGCTTAACTATGTCGAATTTCATCCCAAGAAAAGGGTATTTGTGGGAAGTTTTAATTCATTACTTTATTTTGAAGAAAAGTGTTGCTAAAAGTTATCGTATAGTTTGGGAAGCTTATGGTAAACATGCCCCATCTCAAGATACTTGTGAACATTGGTTAAACGTTTTAAACATAATGATTTTAATGTGAAAGAGAAAGAATGTCCAGGTCAATGGAAAAAGTTTGAAGACCAACAGTTACAAGCATTATTGGATGAAGATGTGTGTCAAACTCAAAAACAACTTGCAGAAAGATTAAATGTTTCTCAGCAAACAATTTCCAATTGTTTGCAAGCAATGAAAAAGATTTTAAAAGAAGGAAAATGGATGCAACATCAACTGAACGAAACACAAATGGAAACCCAAAAAGTCATCAGTAAAATGTTGTAAAAAGTCATTAATAATATCACATTTGGTATAAATTGCCGTGAGCCCTCAAATTTGGTATAAAGAGGGCTCACGGCACATTATCGAGGCGGCCTTCAAGACATCAGGAAACAACTGATCAATTGCCATTCAACACTGACCACTGATGACGAACGATAAAGCAAGGTTCCACAGTTCACAACTCAGTAAGTAGAACTCTCTCTTTTCTCTCAGGTCGACTAGGGCTAATTAAGGATAGATATTAATGAGGATCAGAGCCTCTCCTTTGTTGGAAATATGGGAAACGCAACCCCACTAACCGCCTTCTGGAACTTCAGTTTGGAATTATTATGATTATTAATCTTGTTAATTGTAACCTTATAGAATAGCATTTTTATTAAATTTGTATAATACCTTAAATATGTGTGTTTACTCGTACT
Source organism: Centruroides sculpturatus (assembly GCF_000671375.1). NCBI lineage: Eukaryota > Metazoa > Arthropoda > Arachnida > Scorpiones > Buthidae > Centruroides > Centruroides sculpturatus. The sequence continues at coordinate 338,969 of NW_019385135.1, read as the reverse complement.
CGGCCAACATCTTATTGACTTATCCGCGACCTCCCACTTGATTTTTGCCCTCCTAAATAGCCATCCACTGACCCTGTGAGCAGGATTCACCTTCCCATTGTTGGAAAACGGTTTAAACTTCGACGCTTAAACTTAAACACTGATTCTCACATATCATTACAGTTATTTAATTTTTATTTTTGGATATGTAAATATATTCATATAGTTTATATTCACAGACTTGTTTTTTCAAGGTTTTTTAAAGAAATAGCCTTTATAATGGTTGTTTTTTTTCATTCATACAAATCATTACTATTACAAACTAACCAACAACAATTAAAACATACATATATTTATTATAATAGTATTATTTAAATATTTGAAATTGTTTTCATAAAGGGAAAGGTCCATTATAAGGCTGATACAAAATAATTCAGTAGACAAATATTTGTTAGCAGTAGGAAAATTTGCAAAAGTTATAAAAGTAAATAATAAAAGATAAATCTAAGAAACTGTCTAGTAGCATTACAGTTATCAGTAATGCCAATAGATGGCTTCTTAGATTCAACTTTTATTATTACAATTGATGTCTTCTCTTGTTTTTATCTCATTAAAAGTAAATAAAGATTATATTTTTATCAAATCAATTATAGGCAATAAGAAAAAAGAAAAATGAGAATCTTATCATCAAATCAAAAATAATTACTTACGATAGTTATTTTTCATAATGAAGTGTAAAGACTGATTATTATATCTTAATTTATAAAAATATAAAATGTCACAAATATACAAAAAAACTTTGTTTCATTTTCCTCTTCCATTATTTCAACCAGTGACAGTCCAAAAAATGTTTACGTACTGAGACAACCTTTTATTGAGGGCTCCAACTCTGCAATAAAATGGGGAAACAGCATCCTCTGGTCATTTTGCCAAACTCCTAATATAATACAATTAAGTAAAACTTCATAAAAACTTAGCCGACAGTATTATGTTTTAATCTATCGGCTGCTTTATATTCCTTTGAATCATTTTTCTAAATTTCTAAAGGTTTCTTCTGTGTAATTTTTGATTATATTACATGTGCAACTGAACTGATAGTTTGAAAATAAATCATATACAGTAGAGTCTCTGTAATGCGACAAATATTGGACTGGTGGATGTCGAATTATAGCAGATTGATGGATTACTGGATTTTGTACATATGTACTGTACATATTATTTTACCATTTATTTCCATTTATTAAAGACAAAAACAAATTTGCAAACTAACGAAGTGGATGTACTTGTTTACAGTCAACCCCCTATAACACTGTTGATTATTCCGTTTTATATGAATTCCATGTTGTACGAGTCACTTAGATTTTACAAATACATGAGCCATTCACATCCCAGCACACGTATTTGTAAAATCTAAGTTACTCGTGTAACATGGAATTCATATAAAACGGAATAATCAACTGTGTTATATGGGGATCGCCTATATTTTTATAAAAAAATTTAAATCTCTGAATATTTGATACTGTGGGATGCAAAGCATCTTCAATGTTTTTTTAGAGTTAACAGACATTTTGATTTTATAATTGTCATTTGCAAAATATGTAATACAAAAGTTTACTGTTATCAACATTCAGTTTAATGACCCACTTTGGAGTTAGTAAACTGAATGTTGAGGGTTGCAAGTTATTGCAACGTTGAAGTTTAGGGAATATTTTTTAATTAATTATTTTATATTATAACAAATTAAGTAAGTTAGAACATAAGACTTCTAACTAAATATTTTAAAATATAATTATTACATTAATATATTTCTAATAGTTACAGCTTGTTTAGCAGTTAATTAAATGAGAGGATAAGAATAACCACATAAGAATCACCCAAGTTACTGATAAGTAAAGGTTATTTTTTTATATAATTTCCACATGAATAGGCTACAACTGAAGACATGCTTCATTAAAAATAAAAAACATTATGGCCTTGATTTCTAGAAAAAACTTCAGTAAAAACAATTTTTCTTTCTGACTATACTATCAATTGAAAATTACTCAACTAGAAACAGTCTTTATTATTTCAAATGCATATTATGAAACTGATTTAAGACTTTTCGAACATTTTTTAACTTCATATAATTGTCTTTTAATAAACTATGTGAAAACAGTCTCATTATTTTTCTTAGAATTAAAAATATATATACATATGAAGACAAGAGTGGAAAGAGTTGTGTTTATTGTTATGCATATAAAATATGGACTATTTATATTCCACATTAATTTTTATAGTTTTGCCTGTATTTTTACATTATATAGCATGGTAGAATTGAACAAGTCATTATAGTTGATATAATGGAGTAAGTAGTAAGTAATGCTTAGTAATTGGCAAGGTTGGAGAAACACTAATGTTTTTCACCAAATTAATGGACCATCATCAGGCGCAGATAGATAGAAGTGAAATCTTCCGCTTTTATGTGTTTGAGAATGGGCCATAAGTGGAAGAGCATTTGAATAAAAGTATTTAGAAATATTATTGATTTAATGTTTTCTAATATCTAACAGTTATTTAAATGAGAATCAGCTAGTCAAGAATTCATTTTAGGTTACTTAATACACTACAATTTCATTTCATGTTGTTAGCCAAGTTAAAAATTTTCTATTATTGCAAACAATTTTATTTATAATTTCGAATGCCATGAGGTTATTGTTGATTATATAACAATCAGAACTACAGGAAAATGTGTACAAAATAAGAATAAAAAAACTATACTATTTGAAAAATCATAAAAGCAAAACTAAATAAACAATTCTAATGTAAATGTCTTCAATGACTCAATTTTTGCATTATTAGTGATTCCTGTTTAGTAAGATCTTAACCTTACTACTTTCTATATGCTTAAAACTTTGTATTTACATACATACTTGCATATAATTCACTCCCATTTCTCAGAAGGGGGCAGAAGGCAAGAGGAATTATACATATACAGTTGTCCATTTATCAGATTCTTCAAGACATTCCTATTTCTTCTCAGCCATTTTCATCTCTTTCCTACACACTTTCTCACATCTCTGATGTAAATAATATTTTGTTCTTTCAAATGTCCATTCACTTACACTAATTAGGATTTTCTTGGTTGTTCCATTTTACTTTCCTTCCATTCTTTTTCTAAGCATACCCTCTTCAGTAATTCCTCCTCATTCATTCTCTCAAGACAGCAATTTTGATTTTAAACCTAACTATAATGAATTATTTATCATTATCTAACATACAGGATGTTTAAAAGTTTAGAATTATATAATAAATATATTGTATTTCTTTGTATATGGGCATAAACATCTTAAAGTTTTCCTAAGATGTTTTTTCCCTTGTATTTTATACCATAGAATAATGTATTATCATCATCATCATCATCATCTTAAAGAATGCTTTAAAGATGATGATGACATATTATATTATTAAACTGAAAATTAATAGGTCAAAGGCCAAGCAACTAGTAGAAGGTAAACAATTGTGAAAGAGTTGGATCCTTTTACTTAATTAATGTTGTAACATAGCAAATACAATCATTAAGCTGCCATTTTGATAAATTAATAGCCTGAAAATATTTTATCTTCCAGTCAAAAATGGCGCTCAGGAAGGGGAAATGAAACAATTTTATTGTTGGATGCACAGTTCTAATAAACCAAAAATGGATTACTGACTTCAACCGTATAATGTTTAACATTTTTTTAAATGTCAACGTTAGACTAGTGTCGCATACTTTTTACTACAGCGTAACGGTATACATCACGAAGATCTATTTAAATCTGTATCGATGACCCCGTCTCCATTCTGTCGTTACTCGGAATTTACTTTGTGAATTATTATTATTATATATGGCTAGAAATATTCTTTCTAAACAGCTCGACAATGTGACTTTATTGATGTGTCAACCTATTTTTATACTTATTAAGTCAAAGCAAATCCATTAAGCATCATTAGCTTAATGGGATCTGCTTTGAGCTTCAGATTTATTTGAATCTCTTAAATAAATCTTGACAGTCTGAAGTCCTAACAATTTGTTTGAGAATATTAAAGACCTGTGGTAATGGAGTAGAATGGAAATTGAGAGCAAAGATATTTATCAAGCATCCCTCCCATCCGAAAATCTACAGGGTCAGTCTCAGTTTTTCCAACTGCATCAGCCACAGAATTCAGTGGTGGTAATTGCAGCATCCACATATGAAGTCCTGAGATCTCAGCACACGTTGAAATCTAACAGTCACAGCTTACATTCGGTCTTAGACCCCAAAATGGTGATCATCTGAAACTAAGCCGTTGCCAGGAGTAAATTTAGTGGATTGCGATCCTGTTTTGGGGTACCTCAGATAATAAAAACATTTGTAAGGCAATTTGTCTTCTTTTTGCCATTTCCTATGAAGATTGTATCCAGTAGTGGCCTTTACTGCTCTCATCCAGTTAATAGATCTTGAAGAGGAAGCTGAACTTTTCACATTTAGCACCAATTTATGCAAATTTATTACTGGATGCGGTTGAAGAAATATATAATGCATGAAAGAGTGTTTGTTTAAACATTTTTTTTTCTATATTTTATGCTTCATAGATATTTTCATTCCATTAAATTTGGTCAAATACCTCAGAATTTCACGATATAATCTTCTTGATCTACTTAAGTTTCAATGAAATAAAAAATAAGTGAATTATAAAATAGATCATGTGTTTTTTCTTGAATATGAAAGAGAAACTTGATATTGTCTACAATTTCTGTCAGGTGCTTTCATCCTCAAATGATCTAGAATAGGTAAATCTTATCTAAAACTGGATTTTCCTAGTTAAATAAATACGATTTGAAGCAAATTACAGCACTGAATACTCTAAAAACAGACTCTGCCATGTGGTTAATTTGGCTTTATAAAATAATTTAACAGTTGAAGAAACTTTTACGAGTGCTGTGAACCATTTTAAGAAATGTTCATCAGAGACTTCAAGAGCCATTCATTGTAATGAGCCTTCAAGCAATGAATGGCTCTTGCAATGAACCTTATTGCAATGAATTTTAAATGAGCAATTTAAGTGTGTTTTGATACCAGCAGTAAAGGGTTCGTTCCCCATCCTCTACTGGTATTAGTTGACTCCATTTCAGGTCATGTCCTTTATAATAGTAGAGGTTATGGGTATATAACATAGTGCGTTGGTACCCTGCAAACCAAACCAATTTTCATAAAACATTCAATAGATATAGTGAAATTTCAGCTAATTGCATGAAAAATTCATGCTCTTAAGTAAATAATAATAAAAAAAAACATATTTTCTTCGACTATAATTGTCAATGGATCCGAAATGACACAAATGCCGAAACACATTAAAAACTTAATGAATCCTGTGAAGAACAAATGATTCTTTCTAATATACTACAATGATTTTTCCTACTTTTTAGATTTAAACCATATAATTATCTGAAGAACATTCAGGAAATTTATAAATGTAGGTCTGTTTAACGGGATTAAAAGTACTGCTTTGTTAAAATGACACTAATCCTAATATTCAGAGAAGTATCGGAAAAAATTAGGACATCTCCACTGAGATATAATTTCATATTCTCTTGGAAAGGATCTTTTAATTGTCCTAATTGTGACATTGATTTTCTTTATATTTTGCAGAAACAAAATAAGAACAAGAGATCCATCCAACAAAGATACCCGGAATACACAGAACGCACGATTAACTGACTTTTGGACCACCCTGTGTGGATAAAGCCAGAAAATTGACATTGACATTTACCCGGCTGTTTCAAGTGAACATTTCGAGTCGTGTTTTTATGTAAAAGGATATATTTTTGGAGCCCTCTCTGTATATAGGTCTGAATTGAAAGGTCCCCTCAACCTAGATATAATTATTTGTATACGGCAACGTGTCAAGTGGGCGATCTGCCAAGGGGAGGATGACACCTCAGAGGAATTTTTATGGGGAAAGTGGCAGGAAAACTCTTTTAAAAATCATTTAGGAGTATTTTTACAGAAATTTTATTAATTTTAAACAACTTTCAGGAATATTTCTAGCGATTGTTTTAAAGATTATATCTAAAAAAATCTTGAATTTTAGCACAGTTTATTGACATGCATACAATAAAGTAGATTAATTTTTTTTTTTAATTTAATTTTGTTTATTATTTTACCTTTTCCTCTACCAATTTGATTTGTAGAATAACCTTAAATTTATGTATTTATTCTAGAATTAATGTTTTGTGATTTCTAATTGGAGGAAAATAAATAAAGATAAGATTGTTCTACTTCGACGTTTTATTGTTTTATCACAAGTAATTAGTGAATCATCCCTTATCCTTCTTTAATTACCCCTTTAATCATACTTTAGTCGAGGGCATTTTAAATTAATAAAGTGTTTTACGTTGTGGCCAAGTTCGATGTACTTTTATCACGCTTCAATGAATATAAAACCATTAAGTTTTTTAGATATAAACATCAATTTTCTTGAAATTATTTGGATCATTATACACGAAGTTTCGAATCATCATCATCGTCATCAATTTTAGAATGTTTCAAAGAGGAAAATATCATCTACAAGTTGTATTTTGATTTGACGGATTAGAAAGGATCAATCATGGAAAAAATAAGCGAAAAATGTATGTCATTCTAGACATTAAAATCGTAGAATAATCGTAAAAGTGATTAATGTAAGATGAATATCTCTAGGATTTTATTCTGTTTGCTTATTGTTAAATGGTCTTACTTTGGAGGAACATCAGGATTTCGAGTTACCAGTAAGTTTATTATTTATCACCTACTTTATAAAATATTGATTTAAAAATGTTTAGTTAAATATAAGTTAAAATAGTTTAAATAATTATAAAATCTTTGGATTATTCTATTGTATTTTTTTATTGTTCTTCAGAGAGGGTGGAGGGTTTACAGTTGCAAATATTACTTGACACCTTATTTCTTTGTTTTAATTTAATATGTACTAAAATATTTAAAATATAATGTAATTATAGAGATAAATAATTAAAATGTTTAATTCAGATTGGGTATTGTATTGTTGTATGTTTATTGGTTATTCTCAAGAGGAACTCAGAATTAGTTATTAAATAAAATAGTATTTGTAAACTAATATATTTATTTAGTAACATGTGTCATCAGGGGCGCCACTAGCTGTTTGAACGCCCGTGTGCAATACCGATTATACTGTCCCCTGTTTAACTACGACTACCTATGCTGAGCTTTCCAGAAAGGTTCTTTAGAATTGTCTCATAAGGGTGTGAAAAAAGAAAAGAAATACTTTACAAAGAAAAACTATTTGTTATTACTAAGTTATTTTTGTATACTTAAGTATAAAACCATATAAATATTTATCTACAGAAATTGAACTCTTCTTGCCTTTATGTTTGCGAAATCTGCTATTAATTTTCTTGTATCCTTGCTGTCTAAGATTTCATGTTCAATTGAAACTGTAGCAAATATAATCAAACACCAAACACTTGCTGAGCTTATTATTTACTGTTGAAACGTTTTCAGCCCACTTCTAATAGGATGGCCTATTAGAAGTGGGCTGAAAACGTTTCAACAGTAATAATAAGCTCAGCAAGTGTTTGATGTTTGATTATATTTGTAAGTAAACGGCTGAGGAAGTGAGAATAGTTCAAACTATAGTAAAATTACTTAGTCTTTGCTGGTGCATTGTTGATCTTAAATAGTTTTTATAATTTTTAACTTTGAAAAGGACCTTTCACCAAATGCAACTGAAACCGGCAATGTAAGTTAGTGCTATTCCTTTGTTCAAAAATGTTGACATTAAATCATTAGTAAAAAGTTATTGTAATAGGGTTTGTAGATCATTAGACTGGTTTTCTCGATTTGCCGCCCCCTGGACGTGCTGCCCGCGTGCGGTGCACGTCTTGCACGCCCGCTTACAGCGGACCTGTATGTCATATTACTTAAGAATTTAAAATATTTAACTAAACTTAAGGCTATTTTATTATATGTGCATGTATTTAAGAGGTCAGGTAAAGAGAGTAACTGACGAGCGAACTGGTAGAAAGAATAGTGAATTTAAATTTGAATGCCCTACCTCTAAATAATAAATTTTTCGGAAGAAGAATAAAAACGCATTTAAATGTGTTATTATTAAAAATAGAGTTTAACATCTACACTAATTCTTGTTAAACATGACCAATAAAAGCATTTTAAAAAAATGTATTAAAATCATTCACGCATACTATGATTTTCCTCTCAATATATAAGGAATAACGGTGTAGAAAAGGAATGCTTTATAAAAATAACCAAAAATTTTTATATTTTTATAGTCTCCATTGGGAAGAGAGTTCACTGTCTGAAGAACTTGGGATGCTTTGGAATGGGACCTCCTTTCGCCCAACCTAGAGGACGTCCGATCAGCTACTTACCCAACAGCAGAGAATTTATCAGAACCAAATTCCTTCTGTACACCCGTCGAGATCCTTGGTTTAACGAGGTTTTGATTCCTGATCAAATGGAAACCATCGAGAGTTCGAAATTTAATTCCGAATTGCCAACTAAAGTTATAGTTCATGGGTATTTGGATAGCACCCTTCTAACCACTTGGATGAAGGTAAATTAGTTTCTAGCATTATTGAAAGTGCAATTTTTCCGTTCAGTTTAACAGGCGACGTTCTTTTAGAGGTTGACACGCGTACTATTTTCTGTCGGAGATTATAACGTGATTATTGTGGATTGGTTTATAGGAAGCACCTTCTCATCGTACATCCAAGCGGTGGCTAATGCAAGAGTAGTGGGAGCAGAAATTGCATTTCTCATGGAACGTCTTCAGGTAATATCTTGACACACCTGTTATAAAGAAAGTTTGCTTTATTAAGAATGTTATTTGTCTTGCAGCTCGTTAAGGAAGCTAAATTAAAGGATTTTCATCTGATCTGTCACAGTTTAGGAGCACACGTTTGTGGATATGCAGGCAAACGTCTGAGTGATCTCGGAAGGATAACGGGTAAATTGAGTCTTAATCTTTGTCAAGTTTTCCGTAAAATATTAACAGTTGGTTCTATATATCTTCAGGTTTGGATCCTATAGGTCATTATTTTCGTAATGTTTCAAGTAAGGTTCGATTGGATGCTTCGGATGCAACTTTTGTCGATATTATTCACACGGATTCAGCAGAATCAATATTTAGAGGTAAGTGTTTTAAATAGAAGTACTTCCTGCATGAATTTTTAAGGAAAATTTAAAATATGGGCATATTTTAGTATCTTGCCGAGTAAAGTTCGTGTCGTGCAAATTCTTTTAGAATAAATGTGACATATTTATTCAAAAAATCTGGATTTCACACTACAAAAGATGTTGACAATGACGTTTATGTGGCTCAATAACTAAAGACATATTTGTAACTTCGTAGATCAAGCATGAAGTACAGAACGATTAAAATTAACTGTTTTTTCCGGATACTTGATAACATGTGATCATGCAAGCATATAACGAGAAGATGATACAACTTTACGTGATATGCTTCCTTAATCATAGATGTAATTGCTGATATACAGTATACAGGCCAGACTACTTCTGTGGGATGGAGGATGACATAATCTAGACACACCCTCGAAAAAATTCCCGGGATATCTCGATCTATTCGAAGTCATTTCCAAATCCTCCAGAGAGGTAGGCTGGTATTTTATCTGCCTCGTCGATATGTGTTTAGGATAGCTATTTTCTGTACTTTGACGTACAGTACGTCAGGTGATTAAATCCTAAGGACACTTTGGTATGGTGTGTTTGATATGACTCCTGTGAGAGAGAAAACTATAGGTACTGTACCGTACAATAAGTGCCGTATTCATTCTTTACGTATCTTATTTCGTGGGCGAGTTTTGAATATTAAATAAACTTTTTGTATGCATATTTGTATGTGTGTGAAAGCTTTTCATATGTAGTACAATTCCGATAATCGGATCGTTCGATAGTTTGGCATGTCCAGTAATCAGGCACTGATCGTCTCTCGGGTATCATGAGCTACCCAATTCTTGACAAGCTTCCCTTTACTCCAGTTTCTATTAAATTTGAATAGTTTTCCACTAAACATGACATGATATCCATATTAATAATTATTAAGTTCGCCATCTTAGGCTGCTGAAAGATGGTTGATGCTCTTATTGTTAGTGGATTGTTAAATGGTACTCTCACATATTCAAACTTAAAAAATGAGCAAACAATTTCTCATAGCTCAGACACGTTTTTTTTCACTTACTCATTCTTTACTACACCGCTAGTGGGCCCGACATACGACCGAACCAGAACAGTTTTAGAACACGTCACTGTATAAGTATAAAAATCAATCCCCCGAAATTTCCCACCAGAAACACTATACTATCCACTAAGTTTTCCATGATTACAGCGCTCTCGGATATTTTGATCAGTAAGTCGTGTAGCTTGTATTTTGCTGCATCATTAATAGTTAACTCGACACTGTGCCATTGAATTTACCTTACTTCCAATAAACTGGCAAGCTCCTTATCCCGACACAGGAACAGTGTGGGATTAACGCGTTTGTTATTTAGATATATCGATGTAAGTTATATAATAAAGATTTGCAATTCAAAGGTGTGGGAATTTAATTCCAGAATGCACCTTTAAAAAATATACATGCGCAACTGTACACTAGTTGACATCGTCACCTTTAAACTACTCTATTTATACACTGACTTAAACGGCCGCCCCATTTCTGGAAGCAGCTTGGAACTCATTCTGTTGAATATCAGCTGCTTTGGGTCATCTATCACATCTTACCCGTCTTTGTACTCATATGCTACTTGAAGACACTGATGATTTCATAGCATCTTCACCATTTGCCATTTGCAATAATTCTGACACATTTGCCGATTTTCACATAAAATTTACTATTAACACGTTGCTTTAAACTTCGCTCACAAATTTTTATACCAAAGGTTACACGCAGATAAACATTATTTTCTTTATAGATAATTAAATTAATAACTAAATTTGCTTGAGAAATACGCACGTATCAAAGTATTCGAACATGAATGCATGTGTCATTTCGATGTAATCATGTCACGGGCGAAACTAAGCGACCATTGTGGAAATTAAATTGTAATACCTTGATTGTTGCAGATTGCGCAGCATGATGTGGCATTTCCTTTGTTATTATTGATAATAATTAAGAAGAATTTTAAAATTATTTATGATTAATCTTATTGATTTCATGTTTGATTCCATGTTGATCAGGTAATATGTTACAGTATATTAGTAACAGCTTAATCAGCTTCCATATTGAAGAATGTGAAAGCTGATGAAACTGCTATCAGTAAAATTATTATTAATCAACACATTAGAGTGATGCTACCCAGTGAAGCTGTGATTTATCCTTAAATCATATCTTAAGGCTAATTTATCTTTATAAATAGCTTGTATAACGAGTGACGCGATATTTCATGGCTATTTCAAAATATTTTTCAGGTCTTGGGACGAATGAAATGATTGGTGATGTCGACTTCTTTCCTAATGGAGGTCAGAATAATCCCGGATGTAAAACTCTGCGCGAAAAGAAAAAATCTAGGACCTTCTTAGAATGTAAGTTGAATGATTCTTAATGGGGTTTTCATTGTAGAGTACAAGCATTGTAATGCTGAGTACAAGAAGAGTCGATTGATATACTGATCCTTAAAATATTTTTGGGCGTTTTCGTTAAGGGGAAGAAAACGTAGTAAAATATTTATAGTTCAGCCTGTATATACACTATTAATATGGGATGTCTTCGGGATTCTCGAGAACTCTCTGAATCAGGAAGAAAAGGGAATGATGAGAATTATATACATTTAATTATGGAAATGTATAGAAATTTAACGCGTGTATTACGATTGAATAGATTTAAAGTGTTACAAAAAAAGAGATTTAGGGTTTAGAGTAACTTTGGAGTTCATCAATCCTCCATTATCCGGACCTCCATTATCCGGATTTTCGATTATCCGGATTGTTCAAAATAAACAAAAATTTTACGTATTTGCTGATTTGCACTTGGCGAATTACGACACTGTTTATGTACGTGATGGAATGCATAACTTTTTTTGTTTCAACAACGTCTCACCCGGCACAGTGGTCGTAAACTCTTAAATATATTTTACGTANACATATGAAGATGGATTACTCTGACCAAGTTAACACCCTCCTTACATCATTCAATGAGAGGTTTGGTGAATTCCAGAAATACAAGATCTACCTGCAACTTTTTTCAACTCCATTTGATGTGAAAGTGGAAGATGCCCCTCCAGATGTCCAACTTGAGTTGATAGACATCTAGTGCAGTGATGAATTGAAATCACAGTTTAAAAATTCTAATCTCCTCACATTCTACGAAGAACTGCCAGATACATCATTTCCAAAACTGAAAGACAATGCTCGATTTTGTGCAAGCATGTTTGGCAGTACCTATGTATGCAAACAAGCATACATAGGTACTGCCAAACAAGCTTGCAAGTTTTCGCTTATGAATTTAAACAAGTGCAAAACACGGAACAGGTTAACCAACGAGAATTTGAAAAATCTACTGGTTGTTTCAACATCTGCCATTACACCAGACATAAAGAAGATTGCCGCCAGCATCCAATCTCAGCCATTGCATTAATCGCTTGGGGGTCCGGCCCCTAGTCAGTAAACTTAATCCTAATTTGGCCCTTCTTCACAAAAGGTTGTGCATCCCTGATTATAGAGATTAAAGTTGAGCCAAAAAATGTTAGGAACAGGTTAGAGAGGGGGATTAAAAGTTAGTAGATTTAGTTCTTGGATTTCAAATACAGAGGAAAAAGAGGAAATTCAAACTATTTAGACAACATATTTAACATTTTTACAAGCTGATAAAAAAGAGGTAATTAGAGGATGGTGAGTTAGAGGTTGACAAATAAAATAGGTAAATGTAGGCTGCAACAGTTCATACAGTATTATTAGATATTGACAGTGATTAGTGATGAAATGGAGTCTAAAAGAAAGATAAGTTACTGAAGTTTTAAGCTTATATAAACAAAGGACAGGTCTAGTAAGCCATGAATAAATCTTTATTCATAACAAATCTCTATTTAAAACCTGGATACATTAACTCTACTTGAGAGCATAGCTCAAGGACCAGTATATCTATCGACTACAAGTGGTTATATGCCCAGATTCGATTCCGGGTCTTCAGAGCATAGACTGGAGCCTTAACCTCCGGCATTCATATGTCAGTTCCCATGGGATTAGAGTGGTGCCGGATTATCGAAAATGCCGGTTTACAGGCGATTTTAATATTTGGAAAAAATCATTGTTGTATGAGATCCGATATTAGTATACATTTGATTGGGATTTGTCGAGTGGATGAAATCACTAACATCGGTAGTTGGGTTGCTTATACGCGCCTCACCAACGGGTTTCCTTTAGTGGTATAATACCTAAATGGAGACTAGTTTCTCATGAAAACTTTCCGGGAAGCAACCTGTTCCTTGGCAAATTGCCCACGTGTTTCATTGCCTTATCCAATGAAACAGACCATATTATATTTCTAATTTCCAATAATTGTCAAGGTACTTCATTGTGCCATTTATCATTTTGAAATATATTAATTATCAGATCATTGGTTTTGTTATTTTCAGTCATTAGACCTCAAAAAGAATGCGATCATAGACGTGCCATAGAATTCTTCATCGCATCCATTAGATATCCGGAATGCTTTGTTGCTGTTTCGTGCCGCAGTTATTTGGATTTCTCAGCAGGAAAATGCAGTTGCTCCAACGAAACACCTTGCGCTTTCATGGGTTTTCATGCCGATCAATTCGAACATCAAATAAGGAATACATCCAGGATATTTTATTTAAGTACTAGTAGTGATTATCCTTACTGTGCTAAAAATAGACCTCTTTTTAATTATAGAATGGAAACTCGATCACTAATAATCTATTAATTAATAATCGAATTTCACTACCGCCGAATGATGGCTATGAAATTATCTTGTCTCTATATTAATTATGTTAAATTAACCCTGTTTTAAGGGTATATTAATGATAATATATATTAATTATAAAAACAGATATTTTCATACATAACTTTACAATGGAAGAATTTCTGTTTTAAAGAGGTAAATACAGAATGAGAAAATGTATTATATTGTAAATTATAATTATCAATAAATATATTTATGTAAAAATTTCTTCTTGTCTCCTGTTTGAAATTTTATATTAAATTGTATTATTGTCATAGTTTACGAATATCCCAAATAAATTTAATAAATACATTATTTATGTATAGCATGACATTTAATCAAATATATTAGTATGAGTTACTTTGTTATCGTGAAATACGAGGACAGCTCCATAATGCCACACCGTACGTGTGTCTGATCCATACTTGAGCCTTCTAGTCCTCGTACAAGTACGAACAACGAGTCGATGGCGGACAATATATGTTTTAATGCTATAAACACTTATAATTTGCGTAGAAATATAGATTCCACATCTTTTAACTATCGCTGTGGGTTGATAGCGCTATGCTGTATGTGTCAAATGTCTTATGTATGCTGTTATTTTAGAAATTCATTTATTAAGCTCTAAACAATTTCAGTTATGTGCAAAGTGAGTGTGCCAGAGAGGAGCAAAAGTTATGATTTAAACGCTAAATGAGAATAAAATAGTTTTTATGGCGACTTTTATCAAAAATATTCTAAAATCAGTGATCATAATACTCGATTTTCTGATTTTTATGAGGTGCACCTCCAAGAAATGGGCACTATCTCCGCTCGTGTTACAATTAAGATATACTATTTATTTTTAAAACGATCATATTTATAATGTAAAATTCATATACAGTGATGCCTCGTATAACGTACTTAAATCCGTTCCAGGTGCACGTCCGTTAAGTGAAAAGTTCGTTATACGAAACGCATTTTCCCATAGAAATACATGTTAAAACATATAATTAGTTTTACAGCATAAAATAACCGTACTGTACCATAAAAAAATAAAAATGGAGCAGTCACCAATTATGCCGGGTAGTTAGATGTTGTAAAGAGGAGGTGGAGGAACACTTTCTTCACACATTCATACAGATACAGACTTTTTACACATTGCAGCGGGTCTCTTTTTATTGTTTTTTAATCGGAGTCAGATTCAGGAGAGGCCACCGTAGCTTCCAGGGTCATCTCTTGTTCTATCCTTTGTTTTTTGGAAGCTTGCTTTTTGAAAAACATGTCCAAGGTGGTCGGTTTCTCTCTCTTGTTCAACACCTGTCGGAAATGACGGGCAAGGGTGTCATTGTAGAGATCATTGATCCTGTTGGCCTCAGCTGTGTTTGGATAATGAGTGTTTGTAAACTTCTGAACTTCTCCCCATTCGACAATTTTCACTCCTTCTGATGATTTCTTGCTTTGTTTCAATTGAAATCATCTTTCTAATCACCTTTCTGTTTTTTAGAAGCCATGATTTGCACAACACTTAAATAAATGTAAATACGCTGCACTCGGATGATGTGATGTACGTAATAAACAAGAAAGCAAGCCGAATCCCAACGGGAGCTCTGTACTTGAGATATAGGCCTACTAATAATATATTCTAATAATACTAATATATTATAAAAATAGCAGATTGTCATTGGCAACGGCAAAACAGTGAAAATATCATTCGCACTTGTTCGCAGAAAGTTTGTTGTTCGCCTCACGTAACGGCCAAACAGAAAGTCCGTTGTTTGCAGCCAGTCCGTTGTTCGAGTCACGTAACGGCCAAACAGAAAGTCCGTTGTTTGCAGCGTCCGTTATTTGAGGCGTACGTTATACGAGGCACCACTGTATTTGTAAGTCTATACAAATCTATTAATTCCTCTCAGTAATTATTCTCTTTAATTCATATACAGGGCGGGCGAAAAGCACGTAAAAATTTTAAACATGCATAAAAAATGGAAAATGAACAGGATAGAGTTAACAGGTCACTTCTACCCGGATATAATTATTTATATAAGGCAACGCGTCATATGGGTGATCTGCCAAAGGTATCAGAGGAATTTCTATGAGGAAAGGCACTTATTTAGGTTGTTACACTAGTAAAGAAAACCCGGAAAACTCCACATGGTCAGCCCGTTCGAGCGAGGCGCGAACCCACGACACACGACCGAACTCCCAGTGTTCAGGATACAAAGACCGCTTGGCCACTGGTAGGCACTCAAATACCTCATAGTTGTGAGGGACCCGGAAGACCCAGTGGTGGCTTAATTGTTGAACTCTGATCAGATTTAATCTCTAAGTTAAATTGATATTTAAATTACTTATCTTTTTTTACCGAGACCAGCAAGTTGCTTTGAGAGTTTCAAAGGATTCTACAGTTAATAACAGAGGAAAAACTCTTTATCATTTCTGTGGGAATAATAGTATTGTTTGGTAAATGGTTTACTACCAGGAGATAAAGAAGGTGATTTAACTTACCATGCAACTAAGGGAGGCAGTGTAATTGATTTCGTCATAGTGTATAGATACATAGATCATTTACAATATATGAATATTGATATATTCATATATTGTAAATGATCTATGTATCTATATATTCATATATGATAAATAATCTATAAAACAGATACTCCGATCACTCACCTATTTTTCTTTCAATGATCTCTTTGATAACTTCAGGACTTCTTAATAGACAATATGCTGGTAAACGCGCAATATGGAAGAATGAACTTAAATCTTCATTTGCTTTTAAATTGGATAAAGTTTTGTTAGATGAATATGAAGGAAACCTAACATCCAACAATCTGGTGGAATGTATAGCTAATAAACATGTTGGCAAATAATTAATAGTTTTAAACGTAAAAGTTCATTGGGTAATTCTTTGGTTCCTGTAATTGGTAAACTATTTACGTCTCTATTAAATAAACGATTAAAAGATTGGATTATTAAATACGATATTTTGTGTCAGGAGCAAGCAGTTCGATGGTGTCAGGATCAGAAAATTTCTTGTCTTTATAATTGACATAAACTCCAAAGCCACTGCAAGAGTAAAGATTTCACAAAAGAAAATCACAATTCTAGAAAAATTCTGCTGTGACTATGGGTTAACTATAAATGTTTCAAAAACAAGAGTGATGGTGTTTAAGAAGGGTGGTAGACAATCGCCCAGAGAGAGAGAGAGAGATAGAGAGAGATGGTCTTTTAATAAACAGCCTATATAAGTCGTTTCGAATTATGTATACCTAGGAGTATTATTTTCGTCTTCTGGACTGTTTTTACAGGCTAAAAATTATAGTATTTGTAAGGCTAAAATGACACTAGGTTCTATGTGGCCTATTCTTTCAAAAACTAAGATTAAATCTGTTCATATTTATATAAAATAATTTAAACTATACTACTTTATGTTGCTTCTGTATGGGCAATTACTTATCACAATAAAATGGAAATTGTTTTTGCCTTATATCTTCGAAGTATTTTTATGTTATACCATAAAATTCCAGCTTATATGTTACGATTGGAGTTTGGTGTTTCTAGAATATCGGTACTAATAATAAATCAATAGTTTCTTTTTTGGATTAGACTGTTGTAACTACTTGATAACAGTATACTTTTATCACGCTTCTATGAATATACAACCATTAAGTTTTTTAGATAGAAACGTGAAATTATTTGGATCATTATACACGAAATTTCGAATCATCATCGTCATTAATTTTAGAATGTTTGAAAGAGGAAAAGATCATCTATAACTTATATTTTATGGATTTTTTTTTGACAGAAAGTTGTTTCTTTCCGTCAAAAAAAAACATAAAATAAAATAAAAAACAATAAATCAATCATGGAAAAAATAAGCGAAAAATGTGTGTCATTCTAGACATTAAAGTCGTAGAATAATCGTAAAATTGATTAATGTAAGATGAATATCTCTAGGATTTTATTCTGTTTGCTTATTGTTAAATGGTCTTACTCTGGAGGAACACTAGGATTTCGAGTTACCAGTAAGTTTATTATTTATCACTTACTTTTTTAAAAAATATTGATTTAAAAATGTTTAGTTAAATATAAGTTCTTTGGATTATTCTATTGTATTTTTTTATTGTTCTTCAGAGAGGGTGGAGGGTTTACAGTTGCAAATATTACTTGACACCTTACTTCTTTGTTTTAATTCTGTATGTACTAAAGTAATTAGTTAAATATTTAAAATTCTTAAGGCTATTTTATTATATGTGCAAGCAATTAAGAGGTCAAGTAAAGAGAGTAACTGATGAGCGAACTTATAGAAAGAATAGTGAATTTATGTTTGAATGTCCTACTTCTAAATAATGAGAAATTTTTCGGAAGAAGAATAAAAACGCATTTAAATGTGTTATTATTAAAAATGCAGTTTAACATCTACAATATATAAGGTATAGTGACATAAAGCTGAACATGGAATATGAGCAAGAGAAGTGGTTAGCGTAATCAGGTTAATGATTCGAAGCATGAATTAATGATTATTTATAAGATATTTAGATCAGTGGATTAATTTGAAGTGTAGAATTAATTCAAAAGTAGATTTGTGGAAGGAATTAAACTGTTAAATTCTACCAAACCCTTTTAAAAACTCAGAATAGATGTACGAATGTATTGCTTGTTGGGAAACAATTAATTGGCAGCTTCTTAGCTTGCGACCGTCTGTTGATGGAAAACGAGAACCTATATTAATTTACTATTAAATAGTTGTGACTTTTATTGGTCTAATGCGGCATTCAAAGAGAAGAAATTAAATTGTTTTAAAACGATTTTATTTAATTTATTTTTAATGATGTTTTACATTCCCACTTCGAAATCCGATACAATTAACCAAATGTAGAATTTAATCACGTGTAAATGCCTGTAGTGATGTAGTATCATGTGGGATGTGTGTAATTCACACTAAATTTCGTTAAGCTTGACCAATAAAAGCATTTTAAAAAATGTATTAAAATCATTCACGCATAATATGATTTCCTCCTAGTATATAAGGTGTTGAAGAGTAAGGATTTTCATAAATAACAAGAAATTTTTATATTCTTATAGTTTTCATTGGGAACAGAGTTCACTGTCTGAGGAACTTGGGATGCTTTAGAATGGGACCTCCTTTCGCCCAACCTAGAAGTCCGATCAGCTACTTACCCAACAGCAGAGAGTTTATCAGAACCAAATTCCTTCTGTATACCCGTCGAGATCCTTGGTTTAACGAGATTTTGATTCCCGATCAAATAGAAACCATCGAGAGTTCGAAATTTAACTCCGAATTGCCAACTAAAGTTATAGTTCATGGGTGTTTGGATAGCACCCTTCTAACCACTTGGATGAAGGTAAATTAGTTTCTAGCATTATTGAAGGTGCAATTTTTCCGTTCGGTTTAACAGGTGACGTTGTTTTAGAGGTTGACACTCCAGTTGTTTTCTGTCGGAGATTATAACGTGATTATTGTGGATTGGTTTATAGGAAGCACCTTCGCTTCGTACGCTCAAGTGGTGGCTAATGCAAGAGTAGTGGGAGCAGAAATTGCATTTCTAATCAAACGTCTTCAGGTAATCTCTTGACATACCGGTTATATAGAAAATTTGCTTTATTAAGAATGTTATTTGTCTTGCAGCTCGTCAAGGGGGCTAAATTAAAGGATTTTCATCTGATCTGCCACAGTTTAGGAGCACACGTTTGTGGATATGCGGGCAAACGATTGAGCAATCTCGGAAGGATAACGTGCAATTTGAGCCTTACTGTTTGCTAAATTTTCTGTAAAACATTAACAATTGGTGTGATATCTTCAGGTTTAGATCCGGCAGGTCCTTATTTTCGTAACGTTTCTCGTAAGGTTCGATTGGATGCTTCGGATGCAATGTTTGTCGATATTATTCATACGAATGCAGCCGAATCAATATTTAAAGGTAGGTGCTTTAAATAAAAGTATTTCCTGCATAAATTTTTAAGGAAAATTTAAAATATGGGCTTATTTTAGAATCTTGCCGATTAAAGTTCGAGCCGTGCACATTCTTTTAGAATAAATGTGACATATTTATTTAAAATATCTGGATTTCACACTATAAAAAAATTGGCAATGACTCAATACAAAAATACATATATTTGTAATTTTGTAGATCAAGCATGAAGTACTAAATGGCTATAGTGAACTGCTTCTTTCCGGTTACTTCCCCCTCTGACATGATCATGAAAGCATATCACGAGAAGATAATATAACTTTACGTGATATGTTTTCTTAATCATAGATGTAGTGAAGATCTTAGTGAAGTTCTTTTCCAACCTCCGTCTCGTTGAGTTGGTTTCCGTGTGTATCACGATTCGATGTAGTGATCCAGGTTCGATGGAAAGAACACCTCCGCATAGATTTGTTTCCAGGAACTGTTCAACTTTGGAGAGGCCTCAGTCAGCTTGTGGAGTTGGCTCAACTACACGGTCCGTCCAGTCTCCGCACTAATCCGTCCCTGAGATGTTTACCAGAGGAGAACACTCTCTCTACGCTCAGCGGGTATCCCAAGTGCCCGAGACTACCGTGTACCAGTCTCTTGCCCTTCTCTCCTTCTCTATCGTTCTCCTCGCAATTTAAGGGTTTTTTAAACCGGGACTTCCGACCAATCACAACCCTTTCTTGCCCGAACAGCTTACACTCGGGTTCGCCGTCATTCGACTAGAGTGAAGCTTACCCGTCCGCCACTTGTTTACATTCAGTTGTTTACCATATGGCAAATGGTTTAACGTCTGACTACAGGTGGGTCCAATTGACAAAGTCGGCGCTCCCTTTGTTTTCCCTCTGTTTACAAGTCAACATCTTACAAGTGGTATTATCAGACCGCACGTGGGTCCAATTGACAAGGTCGCGCCTCTTTTGTTCACTCTCTGCTAAAAGGTCAATACTTTACATCGTGGATGCAAACCATCCTGTTTTTTTTTTTTTAAAATAAAGCATATCCTCGATCCGTTTGTATGGACACAAACATGCATGGCTTCGAATCTTGCGGATTGTGGCCTTGCAATCGCTTTAAGATCGGGGATGAGGAATATATTGTTCTTGACAAAGATGCTAATCTAAGTGAATCAGCGGAAGTCTCCCAGAATCTGGCAACTGAAAGGCAGCAAGAACAAACAGATACTTTAACGTGTGTGGCACAATCCAATCAGATTACTGAGCAAGAACAGACTGAAGAAGTTAAAGATTTTTATTCTTAAGACTGCAAATCAATGACAGGATCTCAAAGTACGATTTAAGACGAATGGTCCTAAATCGTACTTTTTTAGTGATTTTTTAAATTGTTTATTTCTCAGAAGTTTATAAGATTTATGCTAAATTTGATTATGGTAGTAATAAAATATTTCCCAAATAAAAGTTACTTAAAATAAAAAATAATTTCTGTTTATTAATTTCGAAAATATGATGGATTTTCCTTAAGGGGTACGAATTAGGCAAGTTTACCCTAATTATTAAGTTCAATGTACTTGTCCACATCGTAATATGAAAAAAAAATAAATGAAAAAGTGTTTCATTCGAGATATTAAAGTCGTAGAATAATGATAAAACTGGTTAATCTAAGATGAAAATCCCTAGCATTTTATTTTGTTTGCTTATTTTTAAATGGTCTTACACTGGAGGAACACCAGGATTTCAAGTTACCAGTATGTTTATTATTTACAGTTTTTAAAAATACTAATTTGAAAATGTTTAGATAAATATACGTTGAAATAGCTTTAAAAACCAATAAAAGGAATGTATTATTTAAAAATGAATTTATATAAATAAGAAAAAATTTTCATGTTTTTATAGTTTCCATTAGGAACGGAGTTCGTTGTATGAAGAACTTGGGATGCTTTGAAACGGGACCTCCTTTCGCCCAACCTAAAAGACGTCCGATCAGCTACTTACCTAACAGCAGAGAGTTTATCAGAACCAAATTCCTTCTGTATACCCATCGAGATCCTTGGTTCAACGAGATTTTGATTCCCGATCAAATAGAAACCATCGAGAGTTCGAAATTTAACTCTGAATTGCCAACTAAAGTTATAATTCATGGGTATGTGGATAGCATTCTTCTAACCACTTCGATAAAGGTAAATTAGTTTCTAGCATTATTGAAAGTGCGATTTTTCTATTCAGTTTAATAAATGACGTTGTTTTAGAGGTTGACACTCCAGTTGTTTTCTGTCGGAGATTATAACGTGATTATTGTGGATTGGTTTATAGGAAGCACCTTTGCATCGTACGCTCAAGCAGCGGCTAATATAAGAGTAGTGGGAGCAGAAATTGCATTTCTTATCAAACGTCTTCAGGTAATATTTTGACACACCTGCCATAAAGAAAATTAGTTTTTTTAGGAACGTTCTTTATCCTGCAGCTCGTTAAGGGCGCTAAATTAGAGACTTTTCATCTCATCGGTCACAGTTTTGGAGCACACGCTTGCGGATATGCGGGCAAACGACTGAGCAATGTCGGAAGGATAACTGGTAACTCGAATGTGATTCTGCCAAATTTTCTGTAAAATATTAACAATTGGTTTGATATCTTCAGGTTTGGATCCGGCAGGTGCTTATTTTCGTAACGTTTCTCGTAAGGTTCGATTGGATGCTTCGGATGCGATGTTTGTCGACGTTATTCATACGAATGCAGCCGAATCAATATTTGAAGGTATACGTTTTAATAAAAGTATTTCCTGCATAAATTTTTAAGGAAAATTTAAAATATATGCATATTTTAGAAAGTTGGTGTCGTGCACATTCTTTTAGAATAAATGTAACTTATTTATTCAAAAGAAGGTGGATTTAACACTATAAAAGATGTTGACAATAACGTTTATGAGGCTAAATAAATAAAAGACATATTTTGTAATTATAAATATGAAGCATCAAGTACAAACAACTATAATGAACTGCTTTTTTCCGGTTACTTCCTCCCTCTACCATATGAAAATGAATGTATATCGCGAGAAAATCATACAACTTTACGTGGTGTACTGTACTTTTTAACCATAGATGTAATTGGTGATATACAGAGTACAGTTTAACTTACTTCTGTGGAATATGCTTGTGCGTGAGTAGACTATAGGTACTGTATAATAAGTTTCCCATTCATTCGTCACATATCTTATTTCGTCGGCGAGTTCTGAATATTTAATAAATATTTTGTTGGCATATAGTAATTTGCATGTGTACGCAATACGATAGAATGTCGGCAATTTGTTGTTTGAAAAGTTCGACATGTTCAGTAATCTAAAATTGGACTATTCTCTGGTATTGACACTTTTATAGGATTTGGCTCCAGTGCTTAGACTAGCTAAGACTCCAGTTTCTATTAAATTTGAACACTTCCAATAAACAAAGCGTGATGTCGATAATAATGATTGTTAAGTTCGACATCCTTGGCTGTTGAAAAATGGTTCACTATCTTAAAACAGAATACTGTACAAATGTAAAAATCGGTCCCCGCGAAATTTCCCTCCAAAAGTATCGTACCTTTCACCAAATTTGCCTTGATGGCTTCTATTTTCCTCCCAAGTTCAGTGGAAGTCCAACAACTTGACTACTTGATTACTAGAGATGACTGGCCCACCAATGGCTAACCGGTCTTCGTACCCTGAACACTAGGAGTTCAGTCGTGGGTTCGCACCTCGCTCGGACGTGCTGGCTACCTGGAGTTTTCCGGGTTTTCTCCACGTCTGAAACGCCTAAATAGGAGTCAGTTTTCCTTAAAAAGACCTCCCGGAAGGCACCCCAGGCAGATTGCCCAAGTGTAACCAAACAAACCAGCGATGACAGCGATCTCGTGTATTTTTATCAGTAAGTCGTTAATAATTGACTACACGCTTTCAATTTCGTTTATATGTCGTTGAATTTACCTTACTTCCAATAAACCGACAATCTCCTTAATCAGTGTCAAATTACCAAAATTGTTGTATGTTATTTAGTTTTATCAATGTAAGTATATCAAATCTTTAGTAGAATTGTCATTTAATATGGTATGATATAGTTTTTTGTTGTCGCGAGATATTCTAAGAATGACGGTTTTTTTCTTTCTCAGATAAATAGTGGAAATTATCCTTAAGTATTATCAGTAATGCACGATTTGTCTTCGATAATTTATGGCTATTTGGAAATATTTTTCAGGTTTCGGGACGAACGAAATGATTGGCCATGTCGACTTCTTTCCTAACGGAGGTCACAATCATCCGGGATGTAACACTATGCGCGAAAAGAAAAAATCTAGGACCTTCTTAGAATGTAAGTAAATGATTCTTAACAGTGTTTTCATTGTGTTTATTAAGTACAGCTCCTATGGTATATGGCTAGACCCACCTAGAATTTTATTTCGCAATTCACGTGGTACCTATCTCAATTCGGTCAGGATCTGAAGGAAGTTTGTATAA
Organism: Centruroides sculpturatus; assembly: GCF_000671375.1. Classification (NCBI taxonomy): domain Eukaryota; kingdom Metazoa; phylum Arthropoda; class Arachnida; order Scorpiones; family Buthidae; genus Centruroides; species Centruroides sculpturatus. Next base: position 314,637 of record NW_019385135.1, on the reverse strand, counting down.
GTAGACTAAAATTAGTCATTTACGAATATACAGTAAAGGATGTTTAAATAAGCAGTGATTAAAATCATTTTATAATAAAATATTGTGATGATTGAAATATGAATCGAACTCGGATTCGTCATTCACAATAGAAGAATACGTAACTGTTGTCCAGAGAATATAGATTTTCATCTTGATTATAAAACAAAATATTTCAAGAAGGCACCTTTGTATATTGCAGTAGAAATTCGCTGATCCTGTCGGAAATTGCTTTATTTTTAACCGTTTTTACTAAGTGAACCTTTTTCGTTCAAAAGCATTATGGGTTTGAATCACATATGAGGCCCACATTGGGTGGCGACCGTGTGGTAAACGACGACCCGCATAGTTCACATGAAAAGCGTAGTAGATTTTCTAACTTTTTGATTTCTATATCAAGACTCCCAAAGCGTAGAATGAGCCCATAACCGCCCGAGCATTCATATGTCGGATCCAATGGAACTAGAGTGGTGCAGGATTATCGAAAATGCCAGTTTACACACGCTTTTATATTTTGGCAAAATTCGATGTTGTATGAGATCTGATATTACTGTACATTTTATTGGAATGTGTTGAGTGCATAAAATCATTGAACACTGGTAATTGGTGACAAGTACGCGCGCAGGTCACGAAGTGTTTTATGAGTTAAATTGGGGCCAGTTTGCCATAGAAAATCTTTAATGGAAGCACACTTCCCTTGATAGGTCTCTCATCTATTTCATTGTACGAGTATTAATCAACAATTCCAAGAATAAGTTTTTAATATTTTTCTTTTAAGTATATTAAATATCAGAACTTTAATTTTGTTATGTTTCCAGTCATCAGACCTCAAATAGAATGCGATCATAGACGTGCTATAGAGTTCTTCATCGCATCCATTAGATATCCGGAATGCTTCGTTGCTGTTTCGTGCCGTAGCTATTTGGATTTTTCAGCAGGAAGATGTAGTTGCTCCGACGAAACACCTTGCGTTTTCATGGGTTTTCATGCAGATCAATTTGAACATCTCATACGGAATACGTCTGGCATCTTTTATCTAGATACTAGTAGTGATTATCCTTACTGTGCTAAAAATAGACTTATTTTCAATTATAGAATGAAAACTCTGTTACTTATAAACTATTAATAATGGAATTTCACTACCATAGAAGAAGGCTATGAAATTATTTAGTCTTTGTATTATTTTTCTTCAATTATTTCTGTTTTAAGAATATGTTATTCATAATATATTAATTATAAAACCATATATTTTCTAATGTATTTTCGTTATTATGGAAGAATTGGTGTTTTTAAGGTAAATTACGCATACCTTGTAAATCAACAAGCTAATAGTGTGTATATTACTTTGTTTCAAGAGAAATAAACCTATGGATGACAAGGTAACATTGTTCGTCTTTTCGTTTCAGTCATCGAGCTAAAATATATTACATAGAGTAACTTTGACCTCGTATACAGCGCTCTTCAACCTCCATTTTACTTAAAGTCAATTATATAAGTGACTAGCAGACCTCGCCACGCGTTGTTGTGGTTCAAAATGTATCTATTATAAATGTATAAAACTTTCCCCATGGGGAAAGTTTTCGAAATATCCTTTCTTAGTGTACATTCTCTTGACGTGCTCGATTAAAACGCAATCAAAAACGTAAAAAACCGCATGTAAAATAGTATAAATACAAGCCAAGTTCTTCACGGTAAGCCTTAATTTTGACCATCTCCCCACAGTGGGGGGAATTTCGACACGTATATTATATAAAAACACGTGCATATTCAAATGCAATGTTGTGTCAAAATTTCAAAGGAATCGGTAGGAACAAACGAACATTATATTATTATTTATATAGATAGATAGAAGATGATCTGCTATAGTTCATCCTCACAGAAAAGAAAACTTATGTGGTCGTACTCGTAGCGCCATCTGTTGGACATAAAATTCTTAACCCTAGATGATATCTTTTAATTTATATGAATGTTTAACGGAATAATATACAGCCTATGCCCACCCTGAAGTTATATTCTAAATATTTGTGAAAGAATTTTTGAAATCGGATAAGTAGTTTCGAAGATTACCCTTACATACAAACTTACAAACATTACCTCTTTATAATATCAGTACAGTATAGATATAAGTCTAGATTGTTTTATCTAGACTTATATCTACATTTTGACTTTTGTCAAGTTTTGAAGCACATTATAAAAACAAAATCAATTCTATTTTAAATCAATTTTAAAATACAGGCCACATATTTAGTCTAAGTTTCATGCAGTAAGACGTATTTCTTGCACTAGAAAGGTCTATGTGATACTACTTATGATACCATAGAACATGGTAGCCAGAAGCACAAATAATTCAAATGTAGAATAAATAATAAATATTCAACGAAATTCTTAATTGTACTGGCGAATGACATGTTTAATTAATTATAGTATGATGTAACACATACCTTCTACAGAATGGATATTTGCTACCAGTTTGGAGGTAGAAATTTCTGTTTATACCCTTGAATGGCGTTCTGTAGGTATATTTATCGGCATGTAGTCCCATAACAGAACAGNAATCAATTTTAAAATACAGGCCACATATTTAGTCTAAGTTTCATGCAGTAAGACGTATTTCTTGCACTAGAAAGGTCTATGTGATACTACTTATGATACCATAGAACATGGTAGCCAGAAGCACAAATGATTCAAACTTAGAATAAATAATAAATATTCAACCAAATTCTTAATTGCGAATGACATGCTTAACTAATTACAGTGCGATGTAACACATACCTTCTACAGAATGGATATTTGCTACCAGTTTGGAGGTAGAAATTTCTGTTTATACCCTTGAATGGCGTTCTGTAGGTATATTTATCGGCATGTAGTCCCATAACAGAACAGAGGTTGCTTGCGTTACACGTACATTTTCCAGAAAGAAATCCGAAATAGTCGAAACACGGGACACTTACAAAACAATTGGGATGTCTTATTGAGGCTATGAAGTACTCGGTGGAAATCATATGATCGCAAGCAGCTGTGTACAATAAGACTGAAATTAAAAATTATATGATGTTAAAACAAATTCTACCACTATATCTATATCTATATATATATATATAAAATTGGATGTGTGTGTCCCTATATTTCACTTTTCAGCCAAAACTACACATCGCACGTGAATGGTCTTTGTATGTGGTAGTAGCCCCAAGTATCCATTCGTGCACTATGGTGGTTGCGTCTCGATAGCTGTAATGGTGCGGGAGATATGGGCTTGAAAGTGGTTGAAAGTGGAAGATTTTCTGTTTCGATTTTTAAAATTTTCGAATTCGAATTTGTATTCGAATTCGAATTGGTTCGATTATAGAACGATTGTAAACGTTCCAGAAAATTGATCAAATTGAAAATAGTTCGTTTGACTGGACGTAAAAATTCTGTAATTAGTCTGGAAACGGGGGGCCTAATTCTTGCATTCTGTGAAAACGGGTAAGATTGGCTATAATGTAATTATCTTAATCTTCACTATCGTTACTTTTTGCCCACAAATAAAAAACCCAGCGAAGCGGGTCCTTGCAGCTAGTACTGTATAAAAATAGCAAATTCGTGGTGTATAAGCGAAGTATGACAGAGGAGAGTAATGCCAAGTCGAGAAAGATTAGATTCCGCCAGCCATGGAATCATTTTTGAAGGATCAGATTGGAGGGCAAGTAAGATCCTCGAAAGTTTTCATAGATGGCTTTATGCAGATTCCTCAAGAATCGTTTGCATTACCAACATTATCTACTTATCCTATCATGGAAAGTTACCAATTTCCAAAATTTTTAGAAAGAAGATCATTTCATAGTTATCAATACTATTTTATATACGTAACCTAATGACAACTGGGGCATTTCCGAAACTTTTCCCGCAGTGAGTAATAACACGTCCGTTTTAATTATAACCATTATTGATTTGGTCAGGCCCACAATGACGAAAGACGGAGCCAATATATCCGCGACTATTTATAAATTGAATTTTTAAAATTTTATTTGGATTTTATTTCAATATTTTTTTTTAAATTTCACTTGTATTATGTGTACAATATTAACTTTGTATTTGCCCAAAATATTCTGTGTTAATTTTCCTAGAGAAACTATAAGAAATGACATTTTATTGTTACATTCTTCTGTTGAATCAAGCAAAGTTACTTTGATTGAATAGATGATAACGTAAGAATTTTTCATCTTTTGTAAGACTTCTATCTACCTATTGCAAGTCATAGTGACATACTTTAACAATAGGACACCGAAGAGGGATTATGGAGTTTTGGATTTCTTTAAAGAAAGTGGAAAACAAATACTAAAAATTCTCTCGGTTAGGGCGGCCGAGTGGACTAAGGCGCTGGTTTTAGGCACCAGTCTCTTCGGAGTCGTGGTTTTTGAACTTAATTTTACGATTTGTAGTTTGTATTTTTATAAATTAATTCTGCCTAATAATAAAAAGTTGTTTGTGAAACCAAAAGTAATTCTCTTCTTGCAGATTTTTCTTATGTCCCTTACAACCCTCCACAAGTAAAATTGATAAAAATGTAATGACTGTATAAAAAATAATTAATACTTTTATCTTAGAAAAATAAGTTTTAACAGGTGTATTTATAAAACAATGAAGTTTTGTATGGAGTGTGATTTGGTCCAATTGACCTGTAAAAGTATATTATAGCATAGGAGAAGCTTAGGTGTCCGATACTACTTGACCTTCTATAGTGCACAATTTATACACATCTTAACGGTGAAGTTTCTTCATATTTACTCTTTCGCTTACTGGCATGCTTACGTTATATATTTTTGATGAAAAAAATGCAACAATCTTTCCATTTCCCATATTTATTAGCTCCTTATTACCTCTTAGAAAAATTTTAACTTTAATAATGTAGTTCATAACTTGGAAATGTAGTTTTTCATTGTAAATATTTTAAGTTTAAACTAAAATTCTCACAAAATAACTACTGTATAATTATAATACAAACAAGAACACTATTTATATTCTGCATAAAAGCACTGTTTTAAAAATACCAACAACGTACTGAATATGGTAAAGATCCGACTGACCTGAATGCACTATAAATAAACAATCATATGGATTCAAATTAAAGTCCTTCAAGATCTAGCTCGTACTTAAATTATAAAAATATTGTTATATTAAAGGTTAAGGAATACTCTTGGTCATTNTAAATAAACAATCATATGGATTCAAATTAAAGTCCTTCAAGATCTAGCTCGTACTTAAATTATAAAAATATTGTTATATTAAAGGTTAAGAAATACTCTTGGTCATTTTAAACTTTAATATTACTTCTTTATAATAATTAAAAAAATTTAGAAAATTGCTAAATTCGAAGTAAAACAATGCAGTTTTATATCACTTATCTAATTGCGTAAAACTCAAATCTAGGAGCGAACAAAACAATCTAGATTTAGATTTGAAAAATATATTCTAAATGACAATCCTGCCAAGCATTTGGTATAATTTTCAATGTTTTGACTAAAAGTAAAATGGCGGTCGATAGTATCCATCGTTGCCACCAAAAGCGCTGTATCTAAGGTCACAGTTAATATATGTAATATATTCCAGCTCGTTGAGTAAAACGAAAAGACGAAAAATGTTACCTTGTCATCTGTAGGTTTATTTCTACTGAAAGAAAGTAATATACACACTATTAGCTTGTTAATTTTTACAAGATATGCGTAATTTACTTTAAAAACAGCAATTCTTCCATAATAACGAAAATACATAAGAAAATATATGGTTTTATAATTAATATATCATGAATAACATATTCTTAAAACAGAAATAATTAAAGAAAAATAATACAGAGACTAAATAATTTCATAGCCTTTTTCTATGGTAGTGAAATTCCATTATTAATGGTTTTTAAGTGACCGAGTTTTTATTTTATAATTGAAAATAAGTCTATTTTTAGCACAGTAAGGATAATCACTACTAGTATCTAGATAAAAGATGCCAGACGTATTCCTTATGAGATGTTCGAACTGATCTGCATAAAATCCCATGAAAGCGCAAGGTGTTTCGTCGGAGCAACTGCATCTTCCTGCTGCAAAATCCAAATAACTGCGACATGAAACAGCAACGAAGCATTCCGGGTATTTAATGGATGCGATGAAAAACTCTATGGCACGTCTATGATCGCATTCTAATTGAGGTCTGATGACTGAAAATGTAAGGAAAAAAATCTGATATTTAATATACAGTGCTTAAAAGAAAAATATACAAAACTTATAAATGGAATAGCAAAATACTGTTACATTTTAACAATTCTTGGAATTGTTGATTAATACAATGATGTAGATGAGAGACCCACCAAGGAAAGTGTGCTTCCATTGAAGATTATCTATGGCAAACTGGCCCTAATTTAACTCATAAAACACTACGTGACCTGCGCGCGTACTTGTCACCAATTACCAGTGTTCAACGATTTTATCCACTCGACATATTCCAATAAAATGTACAGTAATATCAGAGCTCTTACGACATCGAATTTAGCCAAAATATAAAAACGTGCGTAAATCGGCATTTTCGATAATCCTGCACCACTCTAGTTCCATTGGATCCGACATATGAATGCCCGGGCGGTTATGGGTTCATTCTACGCTTTGGGAGTCTTGAGATGGAAATGAGAGAGTTAGAATATCTATTATACTTTTAATGGGAAGTATGCGGGTCGTCCCTCACCACACGGTCGCCACCCAATGTGGGACTGATATGTGGTCCAAACTCACTATGGTTATGATTTCAAAAGGCGCACTTAGCAGAAACGGTTAAAAATAAAGTAGTCCCCGACAGGATTAGCGAATTTCTACTGCAATATATAAATCTGCCTACCTGAAATATTTTGCTTTATAATCAAGATGAAAATCTATATTCTTTGGACAACAGTTACGTATTCTTCTATTGTAAATGACGAATTTGAGTTTGATTCCTATTTTAATCATCACAGTTTTTTATTACAAAATGGCTTGAATTTCTGCTTGTTTCAACACCCATTACTTTATGTTGGTAAATGACTAATTTTAGTCTAATTATACACACTACATTCAGATCCTGATCCGAATTGAGATACGTAGCACGTGAATTGCGAGATAACATTCTAGATGGGCCTAGCCATATACCATAGGAACTGTACTTAGTAAACACAACGAAAACCCCGTTAAGAATTATTTACTTACATTCTAAGAAGGTTCTAGATTTTTTCTTTTCGCGCAGAGTTTTACATCCGGGATTATTGTGACCTCCATTAGGAAAGAAGTCGACATGGCCAATCATTTCATTCGTACCTAGACCTAAAAAATATTTTTAAATAGTCATAAAATATCGAAGACAAATCGTGCTTTACTCAAATACTTAAGGATAATTTCCACTGTTTATCTGAGAAAGATAAAAACCGCCATTATTAGAATAGAATTCTTAAAATTAGTTACATTGATATAACTAAATAACTAAATAACAAACGTAATATACTACAATTTCGGTAATTTGACCTTGTTCTAATGTCTGATTAAGGAGAATTGAAAATAAGGTAAATTCAATGGCACATAAACGAATTTGACAGCGTGGAGTCAACTATTAATGATGCAGCAAAACACTATACACTTTACTTACTGATAAAAATATCCAAGTGTTGCCAAGTTGTATTTCCACTAAACTTAGCGGAAAATAGAGGCCATCGTAGAAAATCTGGTGGACTGATTTTTATATTTATAAAATATTGTGTTATAAGATATTGAACCAGTTTTCTGCATCCTACATTGATGAGCTTAACAATCATGCCTTGTTTAGTGAAAGAACTGTTGCCAAGTTCTATGAAACGGTGCAAATACCAGAGAATAATCCAATTTTGGATTACTGAACATGTCGAACTAGAAAACAACCGAATTGCCCACGTTGTACCATATGTGTAAAGCTTGCGTACACATACAAATTACTACGTGCATACAACAAATTTATTAAATACTAGCAGAAGAACCCGGCGTTGCTCGGGGAATAAATAACAGCAGCAAAGATTAAGTTTATCAGATTATTCTGTACTTCTAACCATTCTACTATATTATATTATAGTATTTGATTTTCAAAGGTTATCTTACGTAATAGTTAATCACACCGAGTACCCAATCTAACACATTGAAAAATATTTTTTAATTGTGTACAATAGAGGAATAAAGACTCTTTTTTTTAAACGTGTTAGATTAATCATTCGGTGTGATAAACTCTTACATAAGATAACATTTATAGTTATATAGCCGCATCTAAAATTGAACAGTAGAAGCTGAGTTCTTCAGGATAATAGGCCTACTTAATTTTCTCCCTCTCTCCCGCATGGGGGAATTTCTCATATCACAGGAGTCATATCAAACACGCAAGACCAAAGTGTCTTCAAAATTAATAGAGAGGTTGAGGCAGACGTTTTAAACGTGTAAACGTGTAAGTCGGACGTTCGGCGCCGCTTTCCCGTAAGCCTAAAAGTTTGACAATTGTGTTTGGATAGTCGGTGGAATCACGCTCGACATTCCAAACACCATCGTCAAACTTCTAGGCTTACGGGAAAGCGGCACCGAACGTCCGTCCTACACGTTTACACGTTTAAAACGTCTGCCTCAACCTCTCTAATAATTTGACGTACTGTACGTCAAAGTACAAAAAGTAGCTATCCTAAACACACATCGACGAGGCAGATAAAGCACCAGTATACCACTCCAGAGGATTCGAAATTGACTCCGAATAGTTTGATACAGACTGGGAATTTTTTCTGGGTTGTGTGTCTAGAATATGTTATCTTTCATCCCACAGAAGTACGCTGGCCTGTGTACTGTATATTAATAAATATATCTGTAATTAAGAAAGTATATAACGTAAAGTTTTGTTTTTCTTGCAATATGCTTTCATGATCATAAGTTAGAGAGGGGAAGTAACCGGTCAGAAGCAGTTGTAATCGTTCTGTACTTCATGCTTGATCTACGAAGTTACAAATATATGTAATTTTGTATTGAGCTTTTGAATAAATATGTCACATTTATTCTAAAAGAATGTGCACGACGCGAACTTTACTCAGCAAATTCTAAAATAAGCCCATATTTTAAATTTTCCTTAAAAATTTATGCAGGAAATACTTTTATTTAAAACACCTACCTTTAAATATTGATTCAGCTGCATTCGTATGAATAATATCGACAAACATTGCGTCCGAAGCATCTAATCGAACGTGACGAGAAACGTTATGAAAATAAGGACCTGCCGGATCCAAACCTGAAGATATCACGCTAATTGTTAATGTTTTACAGAAAATTTAGCAAACAGTGAGGCTCAAATTACCCGTTATCCTTCCGAGATCACTCAGTCGTTTGCCCGCATATCCACAAACGTGTGCTCCTAAACTGTGGCAGATCAGATGAAAATCCTTTAATTTAGCCCTCTTAACGAGCTGCAAGACAAATAACATTCTTAATAAAGCAAATTTTCTTTACAACCGGTGTGTCCAGAGATTACCTGAAGACGTTCCATAAGAAATGCAATTTCTGCTCCCACTACTCTTGCATTAGCCACCGCTTGGATGTACGATGAGAATGTGCTTCCTATAAACCAATCCACAATAATCACGTTATAATCTCCGACAGAAAATAGTACGCGTGTCAACCTCTAAAAGAACGTCGCCTGTTAAACTGAACGGAAAAACTGCACTTTTAATAATGCTAGAAACTAATTTACCTTCATCCAAGTGGTTAGAAGGGTGCTATCCACATACCCATGAATTATAACTTTAGTTGGCAATTGGGAGTTAAATTTCGAAATCTCGATGGTTTCTATTTGATCGGGTATCAAAATCTCGTTAAACCAAGGATCTCGACGGGTATACAGAAGGAATTTGGTTCTGATAAACTCTCTGCTGTTGGGTAAGTAGCTGATCGGACGTCTTTTAGGTTGGGCGAAAGGAGGTCCCGTTCCAAAGCATCCCAAGTTCCTCGGACACCGAACTCTTTTCCCAATGGAGACTATAAAAATATAAAAATTTCTTTTCATATAATAAATTCCTTTTATTTCACTTTTTTTAGATATAATGAGCATCCTCCTGTATAATCAATACAATAAATTTACTCGCACACATGATTAAATTGTACTTTTTGGTTATTCTTTTCGGGTCTCGGTATAGGGAGGATGGTGTGGTGGAGTAACTTCATTAAACTGTGTTGTCATTCAGTTTAGATGTCCACAAAGTTTTAGGGGTGGATGAAGTTTCAATTGCAAGATTTGAGGACGGTACAAAACAAGTTAGGAATTTTAATTATTTAATTATTTTGATTTAATTAAGTATTTTTAATCTAATATTAAATAATACAGTAAAATAAACATGTGTGTAATTCTTCATCCTGGAGATCCTCTTGAGAATAACCATTTAACACACATACAACATGAAATCACCACTTAACAGTAAGCATTTTAACTAATTTATTACATACTTATATTAAAATAATTAAAGAAACAATGAGTTAAGTAATTTTTATAACTCTAAATTTTTGATTTCCTCTCGAAAACAATAAAAAAATATAATAGAATAACTTAATTAACAAAGTATCAAAATTTAAATATCTTGGAGAAATTATTGAAACAAATGGGTTGTCTAAAGCAGCAAATTGTGCCAGGACACGGAAGTTGGAAATTGCCTATCAACTTTCCAAAGACATTTACAACAAAAAATCAATCTCCATTAATGCAAAAATTAGACATTATAACGCAGTGATAAAACCGCAAGCACTTTATGCAGCAGAAGGTATTGCTACTCTTAAAATGGGAGAAATAGAAAATATGGAGAAAAAAGAGAGGAAGATCCTTCGGAAAATTCTGGGGCCAAAAATAGATGAACATGGTAACTACGTGCTAAGGAGCAATAAAGAGCTTTATCAAAAAATCCCAAGACTCTCGGATACAATTCGGAGAAGGCGAGTAAGCTTCTTTGGGCATATAAAGAGAATGGGGGAAAATAGGCTAACGAAACAAATTTTTATGTATTTCAACAACCTAAAGAATAAGAATCAATGGATCAATGACACTCAAAAAGACATGGCAGAAATGGGCATATTGGAAGAAGATATCCAGAACAGGGAAAGGTTTAGAAACAAAATAAAGAACTTCAAGGGTTTTCAGGAAAAGGAAAATAACAGACGTGGAAGACTCTTCACTCAGGAGCAAAGACAACAGCAGAGCGAGAGAATGAAGAGGTATTGGAAAGAAAGGAAGAAGAACAAAGGGAAGGGAAGAGGGAAAAGCAAGTCATAATTAGTTGTTTGTACGTGGTCCAAAGATGGCCGGAATCGACACAAGAAGAAGAATAACTTAATATTTTAATATTTATTTCAGCTATTTTAACATATATTTATCTAAACAATTTAAATTAAGGTAAATGATAAATAATAAACTTACTGGTAACTTGAAATTGTGGTGTTCCTCCGGAGTAAGACCATTTAACAATAAGCAAACAGAATAAGATTCTGGCGACTTTCATCTTAGATTAATCAGTTTTACTATTATTCCACGACTTTAATGTCTCGAATGAAACACTTTTTCACTTATTTTTTTCACGTTACAATGTAAACAAGTACATTGAACTTGTGTACATCGTAACATTGCCTCTGATTTATTAATTTAAAGTAAAATGTCCTCGTTTAAATTCCTAAAGAATGATTCAATAATTACTAACGTTACCAAACACAAAATTTACAGGTGAAAAATAGAATGTCAGACTAACCCAAATAAATCTTTAATAATTTTCCTGAAATTATAAATTACGAAATATCAATTCTAGGATAAATTTATAAATTTAACATTTTCCAATAATTCAAAATTATATAGATTCGTATAGGAAATGTTACTATAATAAATAAATAAATAAATTGATATGCTCTATTTTACACTTGTTATAGGGTAAACTTGCCTAATTCGTATCACTTAAGGAAAAACTATCATATTATCGAAATTAATAAACACAAATTATTTTTTATTTTAAGTAACTTTTATTTGGAGAATAAACAATTCTGAGAAATAAACAATTTAAAAAAACACTAAAAAAGTACGATTTAGGAACATTCGTCTTAAATCGTACTTTGAGATCCTATCATTGGTTTGCAGTCTTAAGAATAAAAATCTTTATCAATAATGTATTAATACGTGTGTATATTAACTCTTAGCAAATTCGGCAGCTGGTCTTCGCCAATTTTTGGCAGTCATCGCAGTTGTAATCCGTTGTCTTTTTATTGGTTCCTGCGCAAAGTTCATGTACCCATATCTCACATTGTGTGCATTTGATCATATTTTCTTTTACGTCTTCTTGGCATAATTTACAGTACCAACTGTTATTTTCATCTTCCTGTTTTTTTTATAATTTTTTTTGTGATATTTTAGTAGTTTTACTTTTCGTCGCACCATGATTCTTTCATACGTTTTCCTTTTTGCAATTCCAAGAATACCACGTAGTGGAGATATTATTTCAAATGTCGCTCGAACTGTCTCTGTATTAGAAATGTTTACTTTCATACCTAAAGAACATTCCTTCGCTTTCTCTTCCAGACATTGATCTTGCTGTTTTTCCGGAGGGTGAGTTGTCGGTACTTCAGAAAGTTGTGGGTACTCAACTTTTTCAGTCTGTTCTTGCTCAGTAGTCTGATTGGATTTTGCCACACACGTTAAAGTATCTGTTTGTTCTTGCTGCCTTTCAGTTGCCAGATCCTGGGAGACTTCCGCCGTTTCACTTAGATTAGCATCTTCGTCAAGAACGACGTATTCCTCATCCCCGATCTTAAAGCGATTGCGAGGCCACAATCCGCAAGATTCGAAGCCATGCATGCTTGTGTCCATACAAACGGCTCGAGGATATGCTTTATTAAGGAACCAGGATGGTTTGCATCCACGATGCGCAAGTAGCACTAAAATTCAGTTTTAGTGATTTAAAAAATGACCTATCTAGTCTATTCATTGATGTATATTCAGTCCTTGTAACTATCGTCTAAATGTCAATTATGGTACATTATATACACTACAAACTTCGTTAAATTATAAGGTCTTGTCATTATATTTTTTAATCGCTTCTTTCATATTTTGTTTACTCCAAGAATTATATTTTCTTTTCGACATGTTGTTCTAAAATTAAAGACAATTAAGTTTTAATTTGTTTTGAACTTTTGCGGTTATTTTTCAAATCAGAAACTTAGTAAAGAAGTTGCCTCGAGTACGAAATAGGCGCAAGAGTCGAACAAACTTTACATTTGTCGCCAAAAAATTTGACAACAGATACGCATGTTGCATCACTTCAGATGAAATCACAAAAATATGCACTAATACATCACATATAGTTAAAAAACTTGCACACGATCCTATTTGAAGAAATTTCTTACGAAATGTGCAAAAATATTACAGAAAAAGTTGAAAAAANTATAAATAGAGCATAACAATTTATTTATTTATTATAGTAACTCTACTAATCTAGATAACTTTAGATTATAGAAAAATCTTAAATATACAAATTTAACCTAAAATTAAAGACGGATTTGAGTTAATCCGACATTTTATTTTTAAATTGTACTTAACAAAACTGTATACTGTATATGAGTTATGTTAAAAATTGTAAATACAGTGCACTGTACATATTAGATATTCCTTTGTATTGGTTAACTATTGGTGTTATAATTATTATGTTGGTACCATGTGTTTGTAAGCTAATGACAGGTCCCTGTACACAAAATGCATCCTTACCTAAATTTCAAATGTGATTATTAATTAAAGACTAACTTTTGTTTTGTAAAACATCCAGTCCCTCTTTTTGTCTGCCTTGGTGTGATAAGCGCTCCAAATTGTTAAATCCTATTTATTAGGTTATCTAATTCTATGTAATCCATAGTTGTGGGTTAAAAGGGTCGTATATTACTAAGTTCAATGTACTTTTGTCCACATCGTAACGTGAAAAAAAAATAAGTGAAAAAGTGTTTCATTCGAGATATTAAAGTCGTAGAATAATGGTAAAACTGGTTAGTGTAAGATGAAAATCCCTAGCATTTCATTCTGTTTGCTTATTTTTAAATGGTCTTACACCGGAGGAACACCAGGATTTCAAGTTACCAGTATGTTTATTATTTACCGNCTATTCAAACATAAAATTAAATGTAAATTAATTATAAGTAAAATTAACAAAATCAAATAACAAATTCTATGAAAGAATTGCTTTTGAATATATTCATTGATCAGTCAAGTCTGGACTAATTCTGGCCACGGGACACCATCAAAATACATGTGTTTACTGATGTCCGTTTCCGAAAGACGTTTATTTGGATCCTAAAATGATCAAAAACAATAATTAGCTGCGGTAATATTACTCGAGAAATATTTTTATCTCTAAGTAAATGCAATAAAATAACCATTAATAAGTCAATAGAAAAAAAAAATTATTTAACACGATTAAATAATTGCAAATACATTCACAACTTATCGTAGAAAATGAGTTAATTTGTGTTAATAAACGAACGAACGTTTCTCTTATTAAGTGTATAAAATTTATGAAATTCTCTCATAAAAGGCCTATGTAATACTTAATACTTCAGGCGTGATGAGAAGTATCGTAAACATGAACTGTCGCACGACGAAACTCAATAAGTTAAGTAAAATGAAATATAATCTTACTTTCTGTAGCAAATCCTCGATTATGAGCGTTGAATCCATCGACAGTAGCAAATGAGTCGGATACACTAACTCCATGTTTTGGGCAACTGAAAAGGCATTTTTATATTTATCATTGTTCTTTTATTGTGGATAAATTCAAAATTATACTGGCTTACTGTTTATCATGTCGGTAATGGATAATGAATTGATGTCGACCTTCATTTTTTCAAGGTATATGTCCATTGGGGTGCTTCCGATTAACATTTGATATAATACGGTTCCAAATGACCACCAATCGCAGTAAGCATCTAAAAATAATATATTGATTACACGAGTGTAAACAAAATGAAACGATTAAATTCGAATAGAACACCTTACCATATGACTTTCCCTGAAGAATTTCTGGGCAAACATAGAATAAAGTCCCGCAAAATTGTTTCGGGTTTCGTTCAAACTGACAGAAAGAAAATCGATCAATAAGAATTCTCTAGTTTAACCAAAATTAGGATATTGTATTATGCACTACTTACTGTGCAGAGACCGAAATCGATTAATTGTGCTCCTTTGGTCTTATCAAGCATGATGTTACTGGAGCTTATGTCTCTATGAATTATTCCTGTCAAAGATAGAAAGAAATTTTATCATACTCTCCCATTAGTCGACGAAACGAATGAATAAATAGATTTAAAAAGTCACCTTTATTATGAATAAACATAATGGCCGAAGCCACTTGCGAAGCAATCAATTTTGCTTGGATTTCTCGAAAACGTCCATTAGTTTCTAAATAATTAGTCAAGTCCTGTCCGTCCACGTAGTCCGAGACGAAACAGAAACTAAAATAGAGAATTATTACTCCATACAACCATAAAGTATTAGCAATAATTCAAATGTAAAGGGTTAAAATTTACCTCGTATTTGTTTTGAAGCAACCGAATAAAGTAACAATGTGGGGATGGCTGGATGAGGATGCCCATGCTTCTTGTTCTCTCTTTATTTCGCCTCTCTGTAAATAAAGAAATTGTTTTTAATATATACTAAATACAAATGAAGAATATACTGTAGACATTTCTAATTAATGTCGATATAGTATCGATTTCTGTTTTCCTCGTGCGACATAAATACGTATAGTTTTGAAAGTATTAATGTGATTTTAAAAGGTAAAATAAATATTTTGTGTTAATATCATAAAATAGTTTATTATTGAATTGGATCAACTTTATTAACTTCGGGTATTTATTTTTTCTCCACGAGAAAGTAAAGGATATAGGAAATAATGCTAAGAACGTACTTGTTGAAGACAAAAGCGCTTCTTCTGTATTGTTTTTATGGCCACTCGTTCATTGGACGTTTTACATAGAACCGAATAAACGGTTCCGAAATTGCCTTTTCCAATTTCTTTAAATTCAAAATCCTCAATAACATTTTGATTATATTTTTCAAATTCAAGTTCAGAATCTTTTTCGAGATTATTTACCAATTGGCATTTCTAGAATGGTGAAGTTTTTCATTTGTATAATTTGTTAATTGAAGGGCGACAGAAAGAAACGACGTCTTACTTGAGAATCGGAAATCTCCTTTGACATACAACAAAAGAATTTACAGAATGCATTTCTGCAGAATTCTGTAAATTTTCCCTTTTTCTTGGGTATCTTTTCTTGGAATTGTGTCTCCTTTTTCTTAAAGGTGTGACACTTCGTTTCAAGAAAATTGTCGTCAATCTAAGAAAAGTGAAAAATAAAAATTGTTGTTGCGTGTGGCATTATCGAAAAATTATTTATAAAATCATAAAAAAATCGTTATTAACTTAAGAAATAACTTTGATTTTCGTAGAGAGAGAGAGTAATGACTTACATTTATGGGATAATTTTTATCCTGCTGACCATTTGGTTCAGCCTTTTCTTCTCTCCTGTAAAGAAATTCGATTATTTCGTAATTGATAATAAATAAATGGCCATTATAAATGTAATTAATGGAGGAATTTATATACTTTTTTCTCCTCTCTCTCTCACTCCACATTCGCAATAAGAACTTTCGAACACAGCGCATAATTTTCGCAAAGCTATTTAAACAATAGAATATTGTTAAATGCAGCGTATTGTTAGCAATTGTTGTAGTTTATTGTTATGAAATTACATTTCGTGTTAAATCACGTGATTAAATATCTGAAATTTTATTTCTAGTATGAAAACTGAAATTTTTCAAGAATTATTTACAGTTTTAAAGATACATTTTTTTGCATTGTTATTAATAAAAGCAAAAGGGATATTAATTATAATAAACGGTATTGTGTTTAATAAATGAAATCATCATTATTATTATTATTCATCCAAAATATGGTTGACGAAGAAAATTCATTATTCATAGTGTTAAATTAATTTATTAGAACCTACTTCCATTTGTCAATATTAAAAATCAGTTTAAAAAGGTCTTCAAAAACTGGATTTTTGATACTAAACACAGTCTCATACATAATCGAATCGAAAATATTTGTTATAATTAAGTAAATAATAATAACCAATTTCTTAAAAGAGAATCGGTCTTTGAAAGAGAGTGTTTGCTGCTCGAATTGTTTATGAATTATATATATTCATTGCAATGGTGATTATATTCTATAGATTTATTTGCTTAATTATTCTGTAAATGTGTGAAGAATGAGAAAATACGCTTCTATTTTGAATAGGAATTATATTTTGAGATACGAGTTCTAACAACATTATGTTAGATAAGTGCAGAGGCACACAAGTACAGGTAGGCCTCCTACAACGCGGTACCTTTACAACGCGTTTTCGCTTTAACGCGGTTGGAAAAATGCGAAAATTTTTTTACAACACGGTACTTTTACAACGCGGTTTACGGTATTTAGAAACGAATTATCTTCACATAACAGAAAAATCGCAACGGATCACGTGATACGAGCCGCAGTTCGGCATATTGAGCTAGAAGTCTTTGAAAACAGCTGTTTGTGGACGTTGGCATGTTATTCCCTTGAAAGTTTCAGGGAAAGACCGGTTTCTAGACAGATGTGAATCAGTTACCGTAAACACTCAAATATATCACTAAATTTTCGATCATTTATACTCTTTCAATAAGTGGGGACCGCGGAAATAGTCCAAAATACAGTATAAACTTCTATTGGGTGTATATTTTTAACAACATAGTGAAAGGAAGTTATTTTTTGCGATTTTTACTGTCCACAAAACTGATTGAAAAAATTTTAGCCATAACATGCCGAATGAAAAGAAAGGACCGTCGTTAAAAGGGAAATTTATAACTCTTCAAACAAAAATAGAAATTTTGGATCGAATTAAATATCAAGAGCAGATAGCTGATATCGGTAGGCATTTTAATTTAAATGAGTCGACGATTCGGTCGGGAGAAAAGATCAGAAATTTGGTCGCATCCGGATCATCTATTCTTGCGAAAAATGTTGCTCGTCGGAGAGCACCTATAATGGAAAAAATGGAACAAGCGCTAATATTATGGATAGAAGATATGAATAAGAAACGGTTGCCTTTACATAAAACTGCACTTAAACACAAAGCCTTAAAATATTTGATTATTTAAAACAAATGGGACAGTCGTCGGCTGATGAAACCAGTGTTAAATTCGTGGCTAGCAATGGCTGATTTGAAAAATTGAAAAAACTCCATTCAAACACCAAGTTTTTCTCTTTTTAGAACCGAATCCCAGTTTTTGTATTAAGTTGGTGTCTCCTA
>NW_019385135.1:287866-296194 GCF_000671375.1 Centruroides sculpturatus | reverse complement strand
ATATATATTGTAAATTGGTACAAAGGCCTCTTTGTAAATACTTTAAATGCATCTAGTTCTAGGTACGGTACCATCGATACATATCGAGAGGTTACTCTCCCGCTGTGGAGATTCGGGTTCGAGTACCGATTGAAAACTAGGAATTTTTCATGACCGATCTGTGCCGGATATCTAGATATACCAGGCCGTCTCTCACTACCAACTTGTTGTTGTCTGGCATGAGTACAATTTAAAAAAAGATTAACTTATTAACTGTAAAATAGAAATATTTATTTATTTATTTATTTTTTTAAACTCTTAGAGTGATAGACTGCACTTTAATCGCTTGGTCATCCTGCCATCGAACACAGTCAATTTTTTTTTTAAAGCTATAATAGAATGTTACTTTTTATTTTTTTAATTTATTTTAAGAAGGCAGAAAGTAATATTTAAATAATATTGAATGATTTTATTAGTTAATAAAAATTTCGAAAAACTATAACGTTTTAATATTCAAATTTTTCGAGTTGGCAACACTTTAACGAAGACGCCACGTTCGATACAAGACAGATGTAAACATATGCGAGGCAAGTCACCATCTCCTTATCTTACCTTTAAATTAATTTATTTTATATAAATTACAGAAACGATTGAATAAAATCATAAGAGAAGAATTGAAAAATTTATAAAGAAGTTAATCTTTTTATATATTTATTAAATTAAATTTTTGTATGGGATGATTTAAATATGAGGTGAAAGTTGACCCCTTTGACCTCTACCTGTCACATGTCAGCAATTTTAGATACCCCTGCTGATGTCACACCTGATCTGCCACCCCCTAAAACAGATCTACAGTACATTAATTTATTCCTATTTCCTGTCAATGTAAGGCCAATTTTAAAAATAGGCCAATAAAAATATAATTCACTGATTTACCACAGAGGAAGAGTCTGATGACATTGTATTAAATGACTCCTAAACTACAGTTAATATGTTATATACCGGTACATCTTTCAGAAGTATATCTGTAATCTGTAACTGTAAAGGTTAAATTGTCACCTGTATTATTTCGTGTTAAAAGTTCTACTAGAATAGGTTGACTGGACATCTCCAATTTTGCCTGTTTTTAATGTTTGATTGTAGGATCAATCTTTGAATAGAGCAATTTTATTAACATGCCAATATAATATCTAGATTTATATATGTATATAAACTTATTAATATGTAAAATTCATGTTATAAACATGCTAATTTTAGAAAAGAAATAGCCATAATGGTACCATGAGTGGAGATAGAGCCCTTTGGGGAAGCAAGACATAAAAATCATAGTGCAAATACTTAAATTTCTGCCAATTGCTATTCCATTGTTTCGAATAATATCACATAAATGGTTTAATATTTATATTAATATTAAGTATCAATTTTAAAATACAGGCCACACATTTAGTCTAAGTTTCATGCAGTAAGACGTATTTCTTGCACTAGAAAGGTCTATGTGATACTACTTATGATACCATAGAACGTGGTAGCCAGAAGCACAAATAATTCAAACGTAGAATAAATAATAAATATTCAACCAAATTCTCAATTGTACTGGAGAATGGCATGCTTAACTAATTATAGTGCGATATAACACATACCTTCTACAGAATGGATATTTGCTACCAGTTTGGAGGTAGAAATTTCTGTTTATACCCTTGAATGGCGTTCTGTAGGTATATTTATCGGCATGTAGTCCCATAACAGAACAGGGGTTGCTTGCGTTACATGTACATTTTCCAGAAAGAAATTCGAAATAGTCGAAACACGGGACACTCACAAAACAATTGGGATGTCTTATTGAGGCTATGAAGTATTCGGTGGAAATCATATGATCGCAAGCAGCTGTGTACAATAAGGCTGAAATTAAAAATTAAATGATGTTAAAACAAATTCTACCACTATATACTGTATAAAAATAGCAAATTCGTGGTGTATAAGTGAAGTATGACAGAGGAGAGTAATGCCATGTCGAATGATTCCATGGCTTCGAGCCATGGAATCATTTTTGAAGGATCAGATTGGAGGGCAAGTAGGATCCTCGAAAGTTTTCATAGATGGCTTTATGCAGATTCCTCAAGAATCGTTTGCATTACCCATATTATCTACTTATCCCAACAAGGAAAGGTGCCAATTTCCAAAATTTTCAGAAAGAAGGTCATTTCATACTTTTCAATACTATTTTATATACGTAACCTAATGACAACTGGGGTATTTCCGGGTGTTTTTCCGCAGTGGGTAATAACACGTCCGTTTTAATTACAATCATTATTAATTTGGCCAGGCCCACAATGGCGAAATACGGGGCCAATATATCCGCGACTATTTATAAATTAAATCTACTATATATTAAAATAACTTACCATCGAATAAGTTTCTGGCAAGTTGTTTTCTTGAGGCTAATGACTGACAAGCAGGATTATAGTCTCCCCCATTGACGTAAAAATCGACGTCACCCATTACTGGTACTGTATTATAATCTAAGGATAGAAATAATATAAATTGGAAGAAATTAATTTAAAAATAATAAATATAGGACCTATTATTTAATAATTTTGTTAGAATAATTTTATAACCTCTAATGACAAACATAAGTCTTTCAGTGTCAGTATGAATGATATCGACAAACACGGCGTCGTGTACATTCAACTGAATTTCCGAAGGAACATTTCTGATGTGAGGATCCAAGCCTGAAAAGTACAGTTTCAATTACTTTCTTAATACTTTGTTATAGAAATATTACGAGAACGATATTCGTTATGATTTCTTAAAGAGATTCCCTTGTATAGAATATTAACACATGGCGTGATATTCTGAAAGATCATGCCATGCTAAAATGCGGTCAAATTAGAAAGGACCCAAAGGATGGTCCTATTGATTATAACTAAGGCGTACAGTACTACTACCATACGTGTAATAAGTGGGCTTTTATCTATAGATCTAGAATTAGATAAGTGCTGTTGTAATGCCCGAATAAAGAAAGGCATGGTTTTTAAGGTATAATGGAGAGATGTTCGACGACAGAAATAGCTCTGCCAAGGCTATGAAGAAAAGAGGTGTCAGAAAAAGTCAATGGCACGTGGCAAGACCGGTGGAACAGGTGTACGAAAGTAAACTTAAGTCGTTCCACCTGATCGGTAGTGACCTTTGTGAGTATGGTGTCGTCGACACCCTCCGATATTTTATTTTAGTATGTCATTTTTTTACAGTGAGATAAAGAAGTTAAAGGGTATATACTAAACATAGACCCCTCTCATAGTGTTACATTTAATGAGTTTTGCACCAACTAAGTGCGCACTAAGATTATATATAATGGTGCATACAAAATTTTAAACGGTATGTTAGTACGTAGGATGGTTTTAAGGGTTGGTGTGCAATCCAGGTTTTTATTTATATTGATTTTATGTTATATTGTTGTATTGCATATTCTATGATGTAAGGTCCCGGTGTTTAATTTAGTCAAGATGTTTTATGGGGCTTCTACTATACCTTATTATATGGTATTTTAAAATTTAAATATATGTTGTATATAAGGGTATTTTATATGGTTTTATATAGGTTTATATACGAGTATATTGTTTTATATGATATATACATGATTTATATAGATCTAATGTAGTTTAAGTCTGTATGTCTGGGCACATTGGTATACCAAGTGCGCCATGCAGACTTGTAATGGGTCTCATTACAAGGTATACCTATATACCTATAAATAAAACTTACATACCTTAAAAGGTATATGGATTTTATTTATACATAGTTTTAATATAGTTATAAAGGTTTTATATATAGGTTTTAATTGTATATAGGTATTATGTTGTCTCCTCCTTCTCGGGGAAGGCAAAAGGAGGGAAGCAGTAGCGTCCATAAACGTCCTGATGCTAGTTTAGCCTATTATATGGAAACACTGTGCTCAGTATCTGGGGCGATATAATTATTATACCCTCACCTATCGCGTTGCCACAACCAAATACTCTTTAAATTTTTGTCATGTGAAGAAACCCGGAAAATTCTACGTGGCCAGCTTGTTAGTGAGGTGTCACTAACTAGGTTTTTTTCAATTGGCCACTTTACCAATCGATAGTCAGTGTACGTTTCTATGATAAAAAATAAGTATACTTTTACCTGTAATTCTTCCGATTCCCTTAATATGCTTTCCGGCGTAACCTGCCACATGTGATCCCAAACTATGTCCAATAATATGGAACTTTTCTAGTCTAGCTCCTTTGATAACCTGAACGTCATAAAATACTACACTACATTTGTATCTCTTGATATATAGGGAAATCATTATATCTAAAGCCTTATATACGTTTATTACTATTATAATCATTATAAAAATTTCAATTTATAAATAGAAAGTGGGCAATTTTTACCTGAAGACCTTTGATAAGAATGACAACCTCAGTTCCAACTACTCTCGAATTAGCTATGGCTTGATCTCTTTTTGTGAATGAACTTCCTCTACTCCAGTCCACTAATATCACGTTGTAGTGCCCTTCAGATAATAGCTCATCTTTCATCCTCTACATAAATATTTTTATCATTATATAATAAAATATAGGAATAATTAGAAATATAAATTTACCCTCATCCAAGTGGAAAGAAACACGCCGTTCATGTATCCATGAACAATTATTTTTGTGGGCAATTCAGGATTGAAGCTGCTTTTCCATATTGTTGTAGAATTATCTACGTTAAGAATCTCTTTTACGTGAGGGTGTCGAGTAGTATATAAATAAAATACTGTACCAATACTCTTCCTGTCTTCAGCACTGTACGCTATTTTCAGATCAATAGGAAGAGGTGAAATTGATCTAGGATCGAAACAAGGAGAGTTCTTTGTACAAGTTATTCGTTGTTTTGTAGAATCTGCAAAATTAAAAGTATATTTTATCATTTACGGATGGAATTATAGTATAATAGTGTAGAGAGAGAGAGAGCAATGGCGCGATACCTTCATGAGGCTCAAGCACATTTGTATTAGGAAATCCCATGTACTACACAGTGCTGACTTTATATATTTTTCTTCGAGGAGAGGGAATATTTTCTTATAAAAGATTGGTTTGTGATCCCCTGTTGGTGGGGGCCCCAGACAATTGCCCTTTAAGCCCGTAGAGAGAGGAAAGTAAGGAACAGATTTATCGAGCCAAGTTATAAAGGATCTATTTTTGATTGATGAGATTGGAGTGCAGGTGGTATCCTCGATTATTCTCGTGTTCATTATTTATGAAATAAATGTAAGAATATAATGCAGTGCATCCCGCTTTCGTAACCTAATTAATTCTTGAAGGACCGTCGTAAAACGAACCGTCCCATTTCCCATGGCTCAATATCACAAATTGAAATTACGTTGTAATGGATAAGATTTTAAACAGATAATACAATAGAGTAATGACTACAAAAAATGCAATGTATTTAATATAATTATACTAAATAATTTATACTGTCGTTAAAAAACTAGTTTTAACCTCAAACATTGGCTTATTGATAAGATTAAATCAATGCATTTTTTTAGATTTTATATTTTAGATTATTTTTTAGATTTTAAAAATACAAAAATAGACATTTTAATTACATCTATAATTAGATCTTCTATCCTTATATTTTAAGATGAATAAATAAACAAATTATAATGAGATGGAGAAAAAAGACGAGAAAAAGATAAGGAGGATGTGGAAGAGTAAGAGAAGAAAGATGATAAGAAGCTGGAAGGATGACGAGGAATGGAGGAAGAGGAGGATGACTGTCCTTGTATTCTTTTATAGGGAGGATATTAGATATACGTTTATGTGTAATATATCATTAACCTCTTTAATTCTATGGTAAAAGATATTAAAGTGATGCCACGACCCACTACTAAATGAAATTAATCAAGTAAATTTGAGTAATTTTTATATATATATAAAAAAATAGAATTTGTTAATTAAGTTAACTTGTTATCTGTAACAAGACGATACATCTCTCTTTAAAATGTATTAATTTTAAGTTAATCTTGTTCTAGATCAGACTAACATTGCCCCAATTATTTCCAGAATATATGAAATATAAATTAATAAGTAATTTTTTAAACACTCCATTAAATTCCTGTACAAAATTCCGATCTGATTATCAGGAGACTGACACCAAAATAATATTTGCACGCAATTGAATTGATCCGTTTGCGTATCTGTCTTCACAAGATCAAGACTAATCTGATTTACAAGGACTTCGAGTGGTAGAACCATTAGAAAATGAGCGTTTAACGCTCTTTTTTTTTAAAAATACAATTTAACCCTCCTAGTTATTAAATAATAGCATTCAACCGTTTTAATTATTATGTAATCGAAGTAGAAACTATTTTACGTCATAAATGAAAGGCTAGAGGCGATTTTCCGTCAAGGTCATTAACGATTAAGCCTCTAGCATCGTTTGCTCTACGTCTTCTGTTCCAGATCTGAAGTTAATAGGAAAAAAAAAAAAATAGTTTAACAGTTTTCTATACGTGAGGAAAACGCAAATACGCTTATTAAATCAACCAATAAAAACAATGCTTGCGTGTTTTACGAATACTCGTAGCTGTAACACAAGAGGCCCTTCTCCTGTGATAATAATAAATTGTGAAAGAGCGAGGCCTTAAACTATGCCATCGTAGTACGAGGTCCTAAGCTATAGCTCACTTTCCACGTATTAATTTTAATATCAGCAACGTCAGTTTTAGATGTAAGCAATCTAGGAATTTGGTTAAGGCCTCGAGCTGGTAGAGGCCTCAGACACTGGCAAATACATCTCGTCAATACTTAAGTATACAGAAACTAGTTAGGATTCTAGAATCTAGTACAGTCGACCCCCTATAACACTGTTGATTATTCCGTTTTATATGAATTCCATGTTGTACGAGTCACTTAGATTTTACAAATATGTGTGCCGGGCTGTGAATGGCTCACATATTTGTAAAATCTAAGTGACTCGTACAACATGGAATTCATATAAAACGGAATAATCAACAGTGTTATAGGGGGTCGACTGTACTAGATTCTAGAATCCTAACTAGTTTCTGTATACTTAAGTATTGACGAGATGTATTTGCCAGTGTCTGAGGCCTCTACCAGCTCGAGGCCTTAACCAAATTCCTAGATTGCTTACATCTAAAACTGACGTTGCTGATATTAAAATTAATACGTGGAAAGTGAGCTATAGCTTAGGACCTCGTACTACGATGGCATAGTTTAAGGCCTCGCTCTTTCACAATTTATTATTATCACAGGAGAAGGGCCTCTTGTGTTACAGCTACGAGTATTCGTAAAACACGCAAGCATTGTTTTTATTGGTTGATTTAATAAGCGTATTTGCGTTTTCCTCACGTATAGAAAACTGTTAAACTATTTTTTTTTTTTTCCTATTAACTTCAGATCTGGAACAGAAGACGTAGAGCAAACGATGCTAGAGGCTTAATCGTTAATGACCTTGACGGAAAATCGCCTCTAGCCTTTCATTTATGACGTAAAATAGTTTCTACTTCGATTACATAATAATTAAAACGGTTGAATGCTATTATTTAATAACTAGGAGGGTTAAATTGTATTTTTAAAAAAAAAGAGCGTTAAACGCTCATTTTCTAATGGTTCTACCACTCGAAGTCCTTGTAAATCAGATTAGTCTTGATCTTGTGAAGACAGATACGCAAACGGATCAATTCAATTGCGTGCAAATATTATTTTGGTGTCAGTCTCCTGATAATCAGATCGGAATTTTGTACAGGAATTTAATGGAGTGTTTAAAAAATTACTTATTAATTTATATTTCATATATTCTGGAAATAATTGGGGCAATGTTAGTCTGATCTAGAACAAGATTAACTTAAAATTAATACATTTTAAAGAGAGATGTATCGTCTTGTTACAGATAACAAGTTAACTTAATTAACAAATTCTATTTTTTTATATATATATAAAAATTACTCAAATTTACTTGATTAATTTCATTTAGTAGTGGGTCGTGGCATCACTTTAATATCTTTTACCATAGAATTAAAGAGGTTAATGATATATTACACATAAACGTATATCTAATATCCTCCCTATAAAAGAATACAAGGACAGTCATCCTCCTCTTCCTCCATTCCTCGTCATCCTTCCAGCTTCTTATCATCTTTCTTCTCTTACTCTTCCACATCCTCCTTATCTTTTTCTCGTCTTTCTTCTCCATCTTATTATAATTTGTTTATTTATTCATCTTAAAATATAAGGATAGAGGATCTAATTATAAATGTAATTAAAATGTCTATTTTTGTATTTTTAAATAAATTTGATTTCTGAACTTAAAACATTA
>NW_019385135.1:238538-287567 GCF_000671375.1 Centruroides sculpturatus | reverse complement strand
TGTGAATGAAGAATAAACTACTATATATTGTACAGTACAGTAGTACAATATGCAGGTGGGTGGAAAATAAGGTATCGAGAACCTGCTATAATTTCTACATTTCTAGAAGAAAAATGATGAAAAATATTTGAAACGTGCCTTATTAAATGGAAAAATAGATACATGTACAGTAGACACCCCTATAACACGGTAGATACGTTCCGTGTTTTATGAATTTCATGTTGTACGAGTCACTTAAATACATGAGCCAATCACAGCGCGACACGTGTGCAGTTTAGGGATTACGGCTGTTTGAAAGGTTTTCTTCCATAAAATTAATCGATTCTAGACTAATTTGATTCAACATTTCCAAAACACGTATAATTTTTTTTGGGAATAATCCATATAAACTATGCTATAAACATAAAATTATAGGATTATTTACCGAATGTGCCCCCTTCGAAGACGCCATTGCTTATGCTTGTTTTCGTCGCGGAGTTGCTCATCGAACGGCGGGCGAGTGTTTTCTGATCAGCGAATTTTTCGCAGAAAAATAACTTAACTTTGGAGACATCGTTAATATAAATATAATTTTTATGGCCGTTAAATAAGAAATGGTTTTAGTAGGTCCGCTGCTCGTTTAAACTCAACGGTTTGTGTAATATCCGCTATTGGTCTAGATTCTACCAATCCTGTAGCGACACGAGTCGGCGATGACATTTTACCGTATTATACGAGTCTCTTTTAGCGTGTTTATACGAATACGATCGCAATTTGTTCGCCGTTTTATACGAATCCGTATTATATGAACCCGTGTTATAGAGGATCTACTGTATGCGAATTTTAAAATTCTGTATAGTCACCAGTGCCATCTACCAATTTCCTCAAAATCAACCATTCGTGAGGTCTTTGTCATCCCAGCTAACGTCCCCGAAACATATGGCCAAACGAGACAGTGCAGTCTTTCTCGGTTATTGCTCACACCAATGATAAAGATATTATAAAATTTTATTGATTTCTGTACATGTATACATAAACTTTATTATGATTGACTTATTATTATACAAATTATAACAATTTCATTATGCCTAGTTAATTTCCATTTCGATTATAATTATTGATACATGTTATGGTAAAAGTGATTAATCCGGGTGAAAAGTAATTAGTCATTGAGATATTGCTGAAACTTTTGAAATAATAATGCAATATAAATACTTTTACCGTAACATACATACCATATAATATAGGGCGAATGGCCGAGCGATTTAAGGTGGCAGCCTACCGCTCCGGGGAATCGGGATCGACCATATATATTGTAAATTGGTACAAAGGCCTCTTTGTAAATACTTTAAATGCATCTAGTTCTAGGTACGGTACCATCGATACATATCGAGAGGTTACTCTCCCGCTGTGGAGATTCGGGTTCGAGTACCGATTGAAAACTAGGAATTTTTCATGACCGATCTGTGCCGGATATCTAGATATACCAGGCCGTCTCTCACTACCAACTTGTTGTTGTCTGGCATGAGTACAATTTAAAAAAAGATTAACTTATTAACTGTAAAATAGAAATATTTATTTATTNGTGCCGGGCTGTGAATGGCTCACATATTTGTAAAATCTAAGTGACTCGTACAACATGGAATTCATATAAAACGGAATAATCAACAGTGTTATAGGGGGGTCGACTGGTATAATGTAAGTGTGAGGCCTTTTATAGGGCCTTGAACAACCTTAAACTATCAATGACTCGCTAGCAATATTACTACTATTCTTATAATTTACAAACGTCTTAAGGCGCCTCAACAGCATGGAATTAGATTTGTTGAGGCCCTAAACTATAACGTATAAATGCCCAAATAATGATACGTATAGAAATGCGAGGCCCTCCCTACGCTACAGACTATACACGCGTGGCCCTAAGCTGCAGTTTGTTTAGCATAGGCTTAAATTCGGCCGTGAATTCAGGGTTGGGAGTATCTAGTGACAAAATAAAAGTAATTCCATACCTGTCACGTGTTTGGCAGAGTTTTCATTATCCAAAGAAGAAAACCAACAAAAAGAAAATCCGAATAAATTCGCTAACAATATGAAAATGTTTAGAAAATTCATAGTAACCTACATTCAACTGTGAATTATCGTGTGTTATAAGCGATTTTTAAAATAATCATTTGACACAATTTCTCTTCGATACGTCCGTTCATCCGTTACGTCATCGACAAATTTGGAATATTTTTCTTTAGTAACAGTACGAATGATATAAAGACGAATAGAATGTAACTTCCTGTATTTCTTAATCGTAAGATATAAACGATATAAATCAGCGTTATGCCAATAATTCATTGATATTCCGTACGTTGTCACACCTTTTGATCTGCAATTTCCTTGATAAAACACGTAAAAATATATAATTAATTAGCGTTATATACATTGATTAATATCTAGAATGGATTTCTATAATCCACAAACGGGTTTTTATCCATTAAATTTAGAAATATTAGAGAAAATATACGCTCAGAAGGTAATCCAAATCATTTCTTCTAGTTAAGCTCATGTTTCCTGTTTGGATCTAACATATTCTAGTAAATATATACACTTATAGAGAGCATCGAACCCATTACACCTTCCTTACCATATATTTTCTTTAATTGTTTATACCAGTCGACCCCCCCTATAACACTGTTGATTATTCCCTTTTATATGAATTCCATGTTGTACGAGTCACTTAGATTTTACAAATACGTGAGCCATTCACAGCCCGGCACACGTATTTGTGAAATCTAAGTGACTCGTACAACATGGAATTCATATAAAACGGAATAATCAACAGTGTTATAGGGGGGTCGATTGTAAATTAATTACTAGAAACTTGTTTCTAGAATAAATATAAAAATTCTAGAACATCCATTAATGCATATATCTGTGTATATTAAAGGATGTATTGTTTATGCGTTAACTTGTTATCTGTAACAAGACGATACATCTCTCTTTAAAATGTATTAATTTTAAGTNAGGTAATAAATTTATGCATGAGCAGCAAGATGGTTGGAGTGATCATCTTGTTGATCATCCATTGAGCTGTATGTGTTATTTATTAAAATATGTGCAAGGTTGAGCCAGGTTTCAATGCCCAACAGGTATTTATAAAGTATAAACTTTACAAATTACTTTCCTTTTTAATGTAAGAATGTTTTACTCTTACTTTAAAGCGAATAACATTCATAACTTCCTCAATTTTTACACGATAATACATTATTAATCAAAGCGCGATTCTTACAATAAGTCATAAAATTAATCTTTCTTTAATGGGAGGGAAAATAATATAGATATGATTTATTACTTTGAAAGTCTGTGGCTTTTACTTTATAAGAAACCTGAAAAATCTTAAAATAAATCAAGAAAAGGCCCTATACCGGCATTGCAATGGGCCTAAGTAGCATCACAAAAACGTCATATTAACTTATGTATTTTCAAAATGGCCAATTTAATGGTGCAAATTTGTACCCGCAGCAAATGTCGTGTTAGCATCATTAACATCGGCTTAGGATATCATTTATATCAGGAAATGTAGACTCGATGACCTTCTTTAGTTCAGGAAAAAAAAGGGCAGATCAAACTAGTCAATTCCGACAGGAAAAAAGATCCTTCAGGGCAAAACATCAATTTTACTTAACATAATAAGAGCCCTCATTGGTTAAAGTAAATGTTTGTTTTCGGATGTTATTAGGGCCTTGTCGACGAAGATCGTGTAATCTGTAAAGCGAAACTGAGCCCATTATAAATGCCATAAGAAATATAATCCTCTCTGTCCTCTTCGATTGCTATGAATCATGTTTAATCTGCTAATAAATCTCTTCAGGATATCGTGCACCATTGGGCAGAAACGGATTTAAATCAATGAGCAGCTCATTCCTTTTTGAATGTTTCTCAGCTTATAAACGGTAATTAGTATTTTTTTTTGTGGATCTCTAAAAATGAAAGTGTCTTTCTTGAACTTTGTGTGGAGCTTCGTTAGATTTTCAAGTTTTAGCCCATTTAGAAGAGCTTGTGTAATTTTATTCATGTTAATTATGTGGTGCAAACTTAATTGTTACATTTATAAATTCTAGCAATCAGCCTAAAGGAGAGCCAGATCAAGGGAGACCATAAAGAAGATGGAGAGCAGGACTTCTAGAATAGACCCAATCCCGCACACCTGAATTCTTTCACTCATATTTAAGTGTTTTAAGCCCAATTCTATGCTTTACCCAGCATGTTAACTCATATACTTTCTAAGAAAAGTAGCCTTCAAGTTATTTGCAGGCAAATTTTCAACGAAAAAAAAACTTTTGAAAATATATTACGTAATTTTCATACAAATGAATCCACCGATCAATTTTCAACCATTTAAAGCAAAATTACACGAAATAATTACTCGTAAATTGCTTACAATTTCGGTTTTAGACACGGAGAAACACTTGTAATCCCTCTTTTCAATCGTAGATGATGAAGAAACAATGGTTAAATTCTAAGAAAAAACGAAGATTATCCTTATGGAGTTCGTTCACATATTGAAAAAAGAAACAAAAACAAAGTCTAAATATCTAATTGATTAGAATTGGAGGTCATTGAAAATTACAGAAAGACATTTACGTTTTCAGAACTTAAATTTTCTGTTTGTTTCTTCTTCTTCTTTCCTATTCTTTTCAGAAAATAACAGAATTATAAAAGTGTTTTATTACTCGTTTGACCTTTAGTAATTTATATATATTATGCCTGAAGGAAGTGAGATAAGATCGATAAAAATTGGAGACTTATTCTCAACGACATGCGTGAGAAAAGCTGACAACGTGAATTTGTAGCTTATGGTCAAAAGACACGCAAACCTACCTCACTCGATTCCTTAATTGCTTTAATGAAATCGATCTTGATCGATTAATTATAATATAAACACTTCAGAAGATCATCGCTTATATACCTGACGACAAGACAGACGTGACTAACTCCTAAACCATTTTTTAACCCCATAAAAAACACAGGAGAACAACTGAAACTAAGGAGGGAAAGGAGAGGTATTGTGTGTTAGGAAGTTAAAAATTGATGGATATAGCGAGAGAAACGAGATAAAAATTTACGAATTTATATTTATTAAATTAAATTTTTGTATGGGATGATTTAAATATGAGGTGAAAGTTGACCCCTTTGACCTCTACCTGTCACATGTCAGCAATTTTAGATACCCCTGCTGATGTCACACCTGATCTGCCACCCCCTAAAACAGATCTACAGTACATTAATTTATTCCTATTTCCTGTCAATGTAAGGCCAATTTTAAAAATAGGCCAATAAAAATATAATTCACTGATTTACCACAGAGGAAGAGTCTGATGACATTGTATTAAATGACTCCTAAACTACAGTTAATATGTTATATACCGGTACATCTTTCAGAAGTATATCTGTAATCTGTAACTGTAAAGGTTAAATTGTCACCTGTATTATTTCGTGTTAAAAGTTCTACTAGAATAGGTTGACTGGACATCTCCAATTTTGCCTGTTTTTAATGTTTGATTGTAGGATCAATTTTTGAATAGAGCAATTTTATTAACATGCCA
Source organism: Centruroides sculpturatus (assembly GCF_000671375.1). Classification (NCBI taxonomy): domain Eukaryota; kingdom Metazoa; phylum Arthropoda; class Arachnida; order Scorpiones; family Buthidae; genus Centruroides; species Centruroides sculpturatus. The sequence goes on along the minus strand of NW_019385135.1, from coordinate 281,994 downwards.
ATATAATATCCAGTAGTGCGTGCACTCGAGGTTTAATCTCGGGGAAGCCGAGTTGAACGGATATAAAATTTTTAATGCAAACTCAATAAAATTTCCACCTTACATAACCTCTAATTCATAATATAGAAATATTTATGCATAATGATTTTGCAAAAAATTATTTCAAATAGGAAAATTATTGAGAATATCTTTAGAATGTTATCATTATACCAGCACCCCTACCACCTGTCAATTTTGTCAGAAAAATTTTACATACCTTCCTCCCCAGTCACTCTTTATAATCTTTAATATTGATCATGTTTAAGATAAAAATGTATTGCCATACATTGTAAAATTATGATCATTTACTAATAAATAAGTTTATTATGTTATGTTTAGTGTATTATGTAATTATCATGTTATAATAATTTTATTATGTACAGTATTATGATTATCATGATAGAGCGTATTTAGTCAGAGACATTTTAACAGAGTCTTAGGCGCTATACAAATGTGAACTTGGACCCTTCATCCATACATAGTGAAATATTCAGTGAAGCATTTGCACTTAGTATCAATTCTAGTTAATTAGTTATTTATTTACATTTGCACATTATACATTTACAATACAACAACTGCCTAAACTGGTTAGAATCAGATTAGAAAACATGTTTTAGAATTTTTCTTTGGACAAATTCTCTTATTGCTTTATCAGAAGGAACCTTTTTTGTAATTTCTGTCATGATAGACAATATTATGAGTGAATTATCAGAATGCATAAAGAGATTAGCATATGGATTATTTTGGGAAATGTAAAAAGCACAGAAATATTAATTCTAGTGTTATGACACAACCTTCTAAGTACTTTCATTTTGCAACTATGCACTTCTACTAATGTCCATATTACTGCTGGAAGCAGTCAGCAAAGTCATTTTTTGCAACCATCTTGAGAGCTGTCGTCGTGGCTACTTCAACCTCATCAGATGTTGTGAAACTGCAACCGTTCAGCTGTTTCTTCAGCCTGAAGGAAAAAAAATAAATTGCAGGTGCTAGGTTGGGAGAATAGTAAGGGGTTTGGAAGCTTGAACACATCGTTCATGAACAAGTACTCTGCGACCAATGGATCAATGTGCTGGCACATTGTCATGATGTAGCACAACCACTTTACTCTTCAAACCTAGCAATTATGGACTTATTTCTTTTCTCCAGGATGAAGAGATACTTAAAAGATCAATGTTTCTTAATCATAAGGTTCAAGCAGCCACAGCAGCATCTTTCAAGGTGATATTATGTAACTCTCTTTCTTCCCATAAATAATTTCCTACAACAAATGTGAAATTATATATAGTTGTGGAAAAGTAGCCCAATGTCATCTGGAAGTTGTTTGGCCTATGTCAAATTAAATTATTAACTTTATGTAATATTAATTATTGGATACATAATTGTAAAAATTTTAATGCAATTTATATTTACTTATTTAACTTTTTAAAGATGGAGAATGAACAGAATTTACCTATAGATATACACACTAATAAATTATTAGGTAAGTAATTTAATTTATTTTAAAACGTAAAAGTTTTTTCTTAATTAAAAATGTCTTAATTATATATAAATACTGTATTATATTCTATTACTTTTTTATTTCAGATGTAAATTCATTATAAATAAGTATACACATATAAAGATTTTTGATTTTATTTACAAAGTTTAGAGACTGAATTTATAAAAAGAAATGTTTTTAATAGTTTAGTATCCACCTTCAAAATATACTGTTCTATGATCTATATATATATTTTTTGGCACTAGTAATTTATGTATGCTCTCATGAAAGGTTCTTTTGGGATTTCTGTTTAGTTTTCTTGTTACAGCTTCTTGGGTTTTTGAAATTTGGGGCTTACCAGACCTAGTCTCAGTTGAATACTTGTTCCCAAATTAAAATTTTCTTTGAAAAGGAGACAATTTCAGTCAATTTTGGAATTCCAAGAGGCTGTAATGTTAGAACTAAACAGCATTCAAAAGAGAATCTTTCACGAGGACATAAAAAACTGTTTGTTTTTTAATAAATTCATTCTCTGAACTTAATAGACACACCTTGTAATATCAGAGGTATTGTCCATTACCAGAATATTACTATCACTTAACTACTCATTTTTAATGGAATATTTTAAAGGGAAAATTTGTATTCAATTGTAGTTGCCATAGAAACTTAAATTCTCCACTGAAAATTTATCATTTTGCTTTTGTTGTTGCCATTTTTTATTTATTTTTTCTGAGAGAATTTCAATTCTTTTTAGATACCTTTTTTTTGTGAGATGAAACATACATATTGCAATCAGGAAATATTTTATTCAGGATATTTAGGATGATTTAGAAAAGGGTTTTCCCGTTGCGAAAGCATTATACTTTTGCATCATCTCCTGGAGATTGTGTACATAATCATGATACAGATATCATGATTATGAACACAATTGAATAATTCTCATATTTGAATGCTATAATCTCACTGATCAGATAGATTGGGATCTGTTGCAGGCAGGAAGATAGAGTTTATTCAACCAAACTTAGTCATTAACCTGTTAAATGAGAGGATGGTCTTTAAAAAATTCATTATATTTTCTCAACAGTGTTTGAATTTATAAGGAACAAACTAATTAACACTAATTAACTTGCTTTTTTACATATTATATATATTTTGTTACCTACATGCAAATGAAGTATTTTTTTATTCTACAGAATGGCTTATAAGCAGAAGACATTGCCAGAAAGACTGGCAACAGTCTGCTTTTCTTATCAGAGAAAAAATCAGTAATGCGATTCAAGACATGCCAGCAACTGAGGAAATAACAAAGTTATTATTAGGGTCTTGTAAGTTTCAATTTTAAATTTGTTCATTAATATCTTTTGTTGTTATTTATACTATTTATGTATATAAAGATTTAGTTTAGCATTAGGAACAATCATTTTTAATTATTTTATCTACTACACTACTTATCTAGAGCTATTATACATAATAAACATTGTAATGTTTTAAGTTCAGAAATCAAATTTATATAACTAAAACATATTGAAGAAAAACAAATTGTCGTTTTAAATCCATCATTTGCATTCACCAGAAACAAAAACAGTTTTCAAGAACAGAGAGAAATATTTTTATTTGAGGATACATCACTGTGAAATATGCTGGAACACCTAGCATCAGATGATGTTTTAAGTGTTTTTGCATATTTTCAGAGGCATATCCTCAAATGAAAGGTCATCTCTGTGGTTGAAAACTGTTTTTGTTTCTGGTGAATGTAAATGACAGATTTAAGAGGACAGTTTTAGGTTTCTTCAGTATATATTTTTAATATGTAGATACCATTGGCCAATTTTAATTTTAAAAGAAATAATCCATCAATGAACAAGCATGTAAAAATCAGTATCTTAGATTCAATAGTGTCTTATATTTGAATAAATATAATAATTTAACTTTATTTTATTTCTTAAAAATATGATAAACTATAAAATATTCTATTAAAACTAAATCAAACATTTTCCTTCTAGATATAAATTATTTTCATTGCATCCAAATAATAGAGTTATTGAAAACTACTGAAGCTAGTACTAAAAATATATTCGGGCAATATTCATCACAGCGCATGAAGGACTGGCAAGAAATTGTGCGTCTGTATGAGAAAGATAATGTATATTTAGGTTGGTTAACTTTATCTTTTGCATTTGTATTAAAGATAATCTTCTGATAAAAATATTTTAAAATTAAAATTAAATGCAAAACTTTTTACAATTGAAATTAAAACGCGTAGCCGAAGCTGCTCAGATGTTAATTAGGAATGTGAATTATGAAGTTCCTTTTATGAAAAGACAAATTTTGAAATGTCAACAGTTACAAGAGGTAATTCTGTATTTTTTAAAAAAATTACTTTTGTTTTAATATTTTGTTTAAAATGAATACCATTGATCATCGAAATAGTGGACTAGTAGGGAGAAGCAGTGGTTTAATTATACTGATTGTCAGCTACAGAATGAAGCTTATATGAAATTTGATAAGAAACACAGTCTATATTATGATAGATTTGAGGAAAAAGACACCATATTTCTGAAAGGACATAAACAATAGCTGCCAAATTGCTATGTAGCAGACATTCTATGCTAGATAATCACTCTCAAATACTGTATTTCCATTCTTAGCATAACTCTTGGAATGAGTAGATTTGATTCATTGTTTTATAAATTTTATTATATTATGGTTCATACAATCAAAGTTAACAATATTCTCAAAATCGTTATAGAAAAATTTTAAAAGTTTTATTATTATTTTTACATTTTAGGCATACATAAAGAAAGAATTAGATTTTACTAAAAATGCCAACGAAATTAAAGAGAAGTTTCAACTTACCTGTAAAGAAATTGGGATTGAAGTAAGTTCATAATTAGGTTTATTGATTATAATTCTCTATAAATTACAATAGCCCTTTAATTACTAATGTACTCAGCAGATGATATTCTGAAATTGAGTGCACATATTGTGAGAATAATTTGCAATAAAATGTATTTTTCGTGCGAGTATTCCACCAGAAAATCTTCAAAACTTATTCAAATATTGTCACATTAGTGATGTAACTAAAATAAGAAATATTAGGTACTGACTTGAAATGGGAGAAAAACTATCCTACATTTTATGAAAGTGTTCTATCTATAAAGAAAAAAATCAATTGGTTAACTTGATTACATGTGTCCAGAACTTAAGGACAAATACAATTTCTCTTTATAATTTGAAACTGTGTTTTGTAATTTCTTTGTTGCTCTAACACTATTAAGTGTGACAAATTTAAACACTTGGCATTTTTTCATCTTTATTTAGTTGATATGCATATTATATTACACCTTTCGGGCTCATTCTGCCCCTCATCAGCCAACTAAAACAATAATACGTGTACGTGTATCAACTAAATAAAGATGAAAAAAGTGTTTAAATTTTTCACACATAATAGCGTTTGAGCAACAAACAAATACAATTCTTAGCAGTGACTAGTAATTGTATTCATCTTTAAGTTAGCTAGAAAAAGTCACAAAGCCAGTTAGCAGATTGTCTAGATGAAGCAGATGGCAAATGCTATGCAAATTTTGCTGGAATTATATGACAGTGGTGACATAGATAAAAGGTGGATGACATTCAAGTACCGGAACGAGAATATCCCAAAAAACTGGCTTAATCTCTGTAAAAATTAGGGCTATATGCTCAAAGGCCAATTATCTTTGTGCCTGTAACCAGAGAACATCGGAGAGCTTGTTTGCTGTAGTGTCATATCTAGGCTATCTATGTGCAAATGTTATCTGTTCTTAAATTTTTGACATGTTTAGTTGAATAGGAATGAAAGATTGCAGTTTCAATAAAAACTATGAAAGCAATTACCTCAAAAATAGTATTTTTAGAGTTATGTCACTAATGTTCTCAGTAGATGATATATAATTCACATACCCACTTCGGGGCTACTTTAATGAAATAGTGTAAAAAAATTTTAGTTTTCTCACAGATTATGGAAGAAATATGAAAGATTTTAATTCCTTTGAATTAAAATTATTAATCGAATTATATTCATATTTATTTTGAATTGGATATTTTAAAATAGGATACAAAATTATATCAAAAAGTTTTCTTCTGTGTACTTTTTCAAAGGGGAATGATATCCGTAAAGAACTGATTCAGCTGTTAGATGAACTGCCAAAAGTTTTCTCGGAAATAGTCAAGAAGTGCGATAGTTTGAAACCTGCCGTGCAATTTTATATAACATTTTTGGAATTTACTTTAAACAGGTAAAGTAAATTAATTACAACAATTAAAAGAAATTCTTATTTATTTATATGTAATTTATTTTCAGAGACAATCTGAAAAACGAATACGTAACCCTTTTAAGTCATATTATCGAAAAAGGAAACACGACGACTTACGAATGGAGGACCGGAGAGACTCCAGAGATTGTGGAAGAGCCAAAATTAGATTTAACTCTTCCGGGAGATATTCATAGTGATACAGATGATCAGGTAATTTCCTGCTATTTAAATAAGGCATTTAATATGCGTTAATAAAATATTTTTGAATTGTTTTTGTATCAGATTGATTTTGGTGATTCGGGAAGTGCCATTGACTTCGGCGATGATAGCTCTTCGAGTCCGAATGGGGATTACGTCCACGTGGATAAGGTAGTTAAAATTTACTTGAATTAAAACTATTAATGTGGAAATAATGTAAATGATTAATTTACAGATTGATTTTGGTGAATTTGAAGAAAATAATGATATTAAATGGGAAATAATGTCAGATACATCTAAGTCAAATGTTGAATCTATTCAAGGTGGGTTTAATTATCTTATTTTTAAATATTTTGAAAGTAATAAATTTAATAAATTCCAAAAATCAATATTTATCTTGGAAATCTTGTCATTATTAAGCTACACATTTGAATATTCATGATTTTTATGGGTATTTGTGCTAGAGCTTTATTTTCACTACTCATCATGGACTAGCTCATCAATGAGCGAGTGAAGTCCATAGTGAGTCTGTGGCAAGTATTAAAATCCCATTGCAAAAACATTGCGGATGTTTGTATATTTGGTTGATTATGTACAATGAACTTATATTGATAATATAGTATTCTTTATATAACTATGAAGACTAAAAAATGAAATAATTTTGTACAGAATGTACATAAATTTTCCATTTCCTATTCTTTGTATGACAGTCAGATGTACTGGTACGGTTTGAATCTGATGATCTAGCTGATCAAGACCTAATATTCTTGTGTCTGATGCAGTGATTTGTAAAACATTCGTTCATATAATCCAAATATTTTAGGCATAATGACAAGGAGCAACATCATACTTCATCATTTACAGATTCTGTTCATTTAAAAATTTTTTCACTAATTTAAATGTCTTATCTGTTGACCATTCTTATGAAATCTTGTAAACGTCTCTCCCTAATTCCATTCTTTTTCATCAATTTACCAAATTACTATTGCATTTTTATCTTATTATTGACTTTTTATTTGTAGGCGAAGGTGGAAAAGTTGCTAGAGGAGATGATGCTCTTAGTATATTGGATAATCCGACGACAAGGAATAATTTTTTGAATGAATTAATGGAGGTTATTAATCATTTTAATTAATTACTAAATAGTTATTTTAAAATACTTTCAGTGTATGTTATCTTTATTTACTCTCAGTTACAGAAGCTACAAGGATATAATATAATAATAACTACAGTACCAAATTTTCATTTTGGGAAGTTGGTTCTGTTACCATCATGTTACCATAGTTTTATTTTCCTTAATTACTTTAGAATATTTTTAAAAAATGAAGATATTTTTCAGCTGGAAGGATTCTTACAACAGAGACTTGTAGAGATGTCAAGTTCTGAAGATGTTCTGTTGGCAAACCAGTTTCATTCGGCTCCTTCGATCGTTCAGTTACAAACTACAGGAGATATTCAGGAAATGCTCTCTAATGTCAGACATATCATATCCGAAATGTCGACCGTAAAGTTGCAGCATTTATATCTGATAAAAAGTTCACCTAAGTAAATATTTACATCTCCATAATTTTAAAGTATTACTAAGCAATTTTACATCTTTACTATTTTTATAGGTACGTGGAACGATTGACGGATTTACTAAAACAGAAACTTGCTCTCGTAAATAAAATGATGGAATCTCAAGCCAATGTGATTCTTAAAAGGCAAGAAATGCTTTCCGAACAGAAAGAACTCGAACCGAAATTGTGTCTTATTATAGAAAAGACAAAAGAGCTACAAAAACAGGTAATTGTATTAATAAATATACTAACATCTTTATATAATTACTAAATATTTCAATAAAACTTTTCAGATTGAAGGAGAAATTTCAAAACGTTACAAGAATCGGCCCGTAAATATAATGGGAGGAATCAATGTTATGTGAAGTATTAATATTTGAATTTGCCTTGATATTTTTGTTATAAATAAATATATTTTGGTTACTGTTGGAAAAAATATATTTGTATAGACTAATTGTGGAAAAAATATTTTCTCACTTTCAAGTTGATTGTGGTGCAAGAAATCAAATATTCAAAATTTGAAATTGTGGTTGATAAAAAGAAATATTTTAATTAATTAATTTGTTTACAGCACTAAAAAATTATTCCTTATTTATTATTGTCAAAATGGTAGTGCAAAGAATGCAACTGATGAAAGCCAGAAAGGTACTCTACATTAGTATAAATAGATTTATATTTATTTGATATTTACACAGAAATAGCAAAAGAAAAGTGATCATTAACCAAAATAATAACCAATACGATGACCCTTCCATTCAAAAATTACAGTTAAATATAACAGCATGTTGTTATTATTTATGTTCATGTTACCATCCAAACCCGATTTCAGGCCAAACTAGTTTATCCTACGCGTGTCAGGATATACTAGCTTAGCCTAGGACAATCTAGTTTGGCCTAGGTTGAACTGATTTAGAATTATTATTTAAGTCGGGCTTGGCCAACCCAAATTGTTTCGCGGGCCACTTTGATCATGCGTAACATTACAATGGGCCACAATTTAGGCAAATATACTTTTAAAAAAGTAAAACAAATACAAAATGAATAAGATTTCATTGTTATACCAAGAGTTCATACTTGCACTTGTGCATTATAACAATGACACATACAAATTTTCATTTATTTAATTGTTTTGGTATACACAAAATGGAAAACAAAAGTTTTAATAGATTTTATTAATATAATATTGCTTAGCGGGCCACAAAATTTAATGTGACAGGTCGCAGGTTGGCCAGGCCTGATTTAAGTATATTAATGGTTAAAATAAAAGGCAATCAATTAGATGAACAATATTTATTCAAACATAGTCTACTTATTAATTATAAAAAACAGTATTGATTAGAAGTGACACAACACTTGTACAAAACTATAAAATAAAAATAAGCTAATCATTACTTATCAGTTTGTATTTTTTTTTTATTAAGCCATGCACTTTTAAAGGTAATTAACTTTCGAAAATATTTTCAAAAATTCAAACGAAATAATAAAAATAACTTTTAAAGTCAAACAAATTAAAAACGAACTTGTTTGTGTTTCTTAGTGTAACATATAAAATATTTAATCTTTAATCCACCCTGCAAAAATAAATAAAAGTGTACCTAGGTAAGCCCAATGGCGGCACTTTGGACTGTTCATGCTCCTGGAGGGGAGCCGCCAGCACGCCGCCCATTGTTTAACATCACTAGTTATTGTTTCACAGTAGTTCTTGAACAAAAGAAAAAAAGGAAACGTCTACTAAAAATGTAGTTAATCTAACCAAACCACCTAATTGAAACACCGCCATTGGGGTTACCTAGGTACACTTTAACCACCGGGTGTACTGTGGTGGCATTTCGAATTACACAAAATCATTTTTTTTACACTGGCGTCTATTTGTAGTACATAAATCAGTTCGGCCTAGGATAATCTAGTATATCCTGACATGCGTAGGATAAACTAGTTTAGCCTGTAACATTTACAAATAATAATATAAATTAACGAAAATTTCATAATACAGATATTTAGCAAAATCCGAAACAAGTCGTAAAAGTGTAATACAAACCTGTTGTAAATTTTGGCTGTTTATTTTTCTAAAAACACACAAGAAATACACATTTTACTGTCTGCACTCTCGCTACATTTCGTGCTCTTCATGTACACAGTTTGTCCTTTCATACTAAATCATGCTTATACATGGTCTATAATTTTGTAGTAGATTTTTTTCCTGTATTGTGTATTGTTTTTGAGAAGGGAGTGCAAACTTCTAAATTTTATCACTGGAGGTGCCACAAGTGGTCTCATTGTGTAGCACGTAATTTATGTTAGTAACTGTAGCCATCTGCATTTGTCAGTTATGTGGACGTGCAAGGACCCTATATATATGTTAAATAACAAGGCCTTATCAAGTCAGATTTTCTTATTTAATCTCAAGGTATTTTCATTGTAAATTAAAAAAACTGTATTTACAAATTCAAGTTTCAAATAGAGAATCCTACAGAAGAGGCCTATACATAAAATCATAAATTGATTTTCTTCTTTTTTGCTTTAGGTGTCGAACATAATTGCTTTTCCAATGCCTTTCTCCTAGTGATTTCTAAATTCTGAAATATTAAAATTTTTTAATTACACAAAATTATTCTGTTACAAACACATCATATATTTTTTCTTTACCTTTTCTTGTTCTTTCAGTTCTTCTTTTGATTGAGTCATGGGCTGAGTTTGTCTGGCTAAATCCTCTTCTGCCATTAATGTTTCTGTTTCATTTCCATAAAGAGCGGCTTTTGCTTTAAATAAATAAAATGATTCTTGAAAATTTTTAAAAAATTCAGTATGAAATATATTTAAAAAAATTGAAGAAAAACATTTTGCATATTCATAAGAAGAGAAGAGCCTCAGAGGAAAGATAGACTCTGCTTGTGTTAATTGTTTTCATATGTGGAAGGATGTGTGAAGCATCAAAATGATTCTTATTAATTTATAGCTTAATTATTTGAATCAATGCGAAAAGAACTTTAAAAATCTTAACAGCATATAAATGTATACAGAGCAATTAAAAAATAAATGATACTCTTTCTTATGTTTGTTTATTAAGAAATTAGTGAATTAGTAATCACTAGAATAACTTTCAAAGTTTGGTATTCAATGTCGTATGGCAGAAATCAAGTCAATAATCAATTTTATTTTCATTCTCTCCGTCTTTCGAACATCACAGAATTAATCTAATGCTTTAATTCTTAAATAAATAATCATGTAAAAGGGTGATTTACAAATGATGTCTTTTTCATACTCCCAGAGAAATTATTTAGGAGGCTGTTGTATAAGGACAGGCATAGTAACAGTACTTCAGCAAAACTGTCTACACTGCCGGACTGAAAGTTTTGGAAGCAAAGTCTCAGAACTAAACTAGAGAATGATTCATATTATATGATCAAAGGCTCACTGATTATACAGGGAAAGAAAACCACTCAACACCCCTGCTACAGAATATAGAACATACCCAAAAAATGTACATTGAGCACATCATGTAACTGCATAACTCTAACTGTGAGTGTAAGTCAATAAAAATCTTTCAGTGTTAATGGCAGAAGAAGACGCAAGCAATCAATTCCTTGAGAAATTCTGACCCTAAATGATGTGTCACATGACCCCCTTTACATTTAGCGTTTTAGAACTGCATTCAATATGGCTGCCAACAAGATGGTGGTCATATTGAAGGCCATATGAAGGGGGTCAGGAAGACAGATTAATGTGTGTTACACACATCAATCTGTCTTCCTGACACAAACGAATTAACTTTGGTTACATTCTATATTCTGTAGCAAGGGTGTTAAGTGATTTTCTTTCCCATTCTGTATATATTCAATAATATACATATGAAAGTGTATCATTCATTTGGAATTGTCTTATATATATATGTTACTGTGAATGACCGATATTTGGCGAATGTCAAATTCTCCGGTGAACATCAGCATTCACACAGTCGTTTCGTGTATGTACGAAATATTTGCTAAATATCATTATTTCTCACTTACACTGGCAAATGTCAACATTCAGCATGCACTGATGGTGAATGTTGAATAAAAATATTTTTATTACATTAAGACAAAAGTGCAACTTTTTAATATGTCAAAATAGGAGAAAGCTTAAGTAACAGCACATTCTAAATCATTAAAGAAAATAATACAATAATAAACTTACACATAAATTATGTGATTAACGTTATACAATCTTATTTATTGCAACAACTTAAATTGTTATGGCACTTTGAATTGCACAAGAGTCCCTTGCTTTTATAACTGCATTTATTTGTGGAACACTTCTTTTTGCAATGACAGCGTGTCGACATTGGCTTCTCAGGTGTCATTTCGACCTCCAATAAAAAGATTATCTGTGCTTGTTGACATACACTGGAGATTGTTCAAATGTATAATAATAAAACCAAATATTCGGTCTTTTGCTGACATATTTTGTATGTGTCGACATTCACTGGAGAATATCGACATTCTCTAATTTCGGTCTTTCACAGCACACACTTTCACACACTTAACATATATATCCTCCAGATATGTCAATATGTAATGATGTGTGTATCATATAGGCAGAATGTAAAATGAAAATATTAACATAATAATTATGCTGCTGAATATATAATTAATTTTTAGAAATAAATTATAATATTTATATAGTTTATATTTCATTATATCTTACAACCAAAACTTTTGGTGGTAAGATATAAACTGGTAAGTTTTGGTGGTAAGTTATAGAACTAGATACACTAAACATTTTGGAACTAGGCAGGATTATTTCTACAGTATGATTGAGAGGGGGTGAGAATCTGTATTCAGTGATGCAATTGAGTCAGTAAACCCATGGAAAGTAAGGATCTATACTGCAGATAGTGTGACAACATAAAAATACCAATGAACAAATGTTTAATAACAAAACAGAGTTTACAAACATAAATATAGTACATATGAAATGGTGCGGTTACAAAAGTTATTTGAATTGGCAACTCCCACACTTCAAAGATGTAATGTTCACCACAGGTATTGTATCTTCAAAGGAAACTCTGCATTCCTCTCAAATATCTTAGGCATCTCCCTGACCACATCTGCCATTGCAAGAAATCTGGCTAACATTGTTTCCTGCTCATCCACTAGTGTCTCAAAAAAGACTTTTTATATGCCAAAAGAGGTAATTCAGAGAGCTTTCCACAGTTTGTAACAATTCAGGATTATGTCAGAAAACACAGGTTCCTATTCGAAAGTTGTTCCATTTTAACCCCTCTATATGCTCCTGAAGTTTGAGACTAGCTTTTTGAATCACCCTATATATATATTGATGCTATAGATTTGGTAGTTAAAGGTCAAGGAAGTGAGAATAAGGAGACTGTCTCGTGTCATGTATTGAGTGGGGTAAGACTTGTGGAAAATTTTAGTTATTGGTATTTACAATTGTTTTTAGAAAATCAATCCACTCTCAAAAATAAACCTTTTTGCCTTTTTATAATTAATTAATAATGTAAAAATTATAAAATATCTTGCAACAGATGGTGCTCCACCAGTTTTCGTTTTTATCACTAGTAACGGCAGTCATTTGAACTTACTTTTCTGTGACATAAAGATTCATTATACACGTATTGATAAATAAATAGTGTGTGTCATTACAAATGTATATCCTACGATCATCTCTCCAGCATTCTTTAGTCATTATGTACTTAATTCATTGGTCAAGGTGATTTAGTGTCAGCCTATTGCTCTGGGGACTTGAGATAAAATCCAGGAAACAGGAAGTTTTTGTGGATGGTTTGTTTTAGATATGTCAGACTCCATCCCTTGCGTGATCCAGGAAACAGGAAGTTTTTGTGGATGGTCTGTTTTGGATATGTCAGACTCCATCCCTTGCGTGGATCTGGTCAAACCCACAACGGGTATGGAATGAAGGCAGTTTTACTGCCCGCAGGACAAAGATCCAAAGATTAAAAATAAAGGAAAAGTATTAAAGCAAAGCTCATCATGTGTTAAAGTAGTGCAATTCCTTTAAAGGACTATATAAAACAAACACATTCACATACCTTCAACTTCATTAAATGCAGAAACCACCGATGTATACAAGTCATTGTTTTCTTCATTAAATACTCTTATAAAAGATTCTTCTATAGTTCTAGCTAATACCTAATTGTAAGATATTATAAGATTAATGCTAAAAATTTCAGAAAAATATACCAAAAAATTACCTCTGTATTATTTCTATCTTGAAAAAACTGATGAGAATTAAATGGTTTCGTCTCCAAATATTCTAAAAGAGAACAACATTGTAAATCAAAATACATTTTAATTCTGTAATAAATAGTAAATATAGTTATACTTCTAGATACTTTGGCTTCTTGTTCTTTATAATCTTCAATTTCTAGATCTTTTTTCTCTATAATGGATAGCAGACAAGCTTGTCTTTGTTGTAATTCTGCAATCATTCCTAGACACGGAATCAATAAGTGATCTTTCATCTGTATAAATAAATAAAGTCAATTTTCTTATATACCTATATAAATACAGGAGGCCTAAAACTCATTTAATCTTAAAATATATCCCAGTTAATTGATTTCTACAACATAAATAATGGTAAAACTGCAGCTCTGAATTTGGTTTGGTTGGGACGTTATCAGAGCTGTTGACTATTCTCATAGAAGTAAATCAAAAGAAATCAAGTGACCTTCATGAGACGTAGCTCCCAAAATCTGGAATTTCAAAGAACCTCAAAAATGGGGTAGAGTTAAAAGTGAAAAAATCAGAATTATTCGCTAAACAATGCTAAAAATCAACTGCTTTCCACATTACTAGAGACTGTTAAAAACTCATAAAGCACAAGAAATGCCATTGTACCTACATATATTAGGAGCTATATACTGCCTATTAAAAATACACAAGACACACACATCTTCTATTTGATTTATGAATAGATAAAATACTCTACTAAGTAAACAATCATTTAATTTCTTTGACTTTATGAATGTACTTTAAGCTTTCAGTTGCACGTTCGAGGTTAAGTTACACTTACAATCCCTGCGTATATTACACTATGTAATAGTCAGGAAACTTACAAAAATATTACATATGAGTAAGTAGTATTATCAAGTTTATAAGAGGAGGCCACAATAATATATACACTATATACTACACCAGTGTATCTCGCAAAGGGTCGTATGTGACTTTTTTACTCCTACATCTCTGAGAAGGTCCCGACCACCTGATTCAAAGCTACAACCTTAACTAAATAAGAATTAAGTTTAATGAAATAACCCGTATATTCCTGTTTTCCTTTAAAGCGAATGTCCACGAGAAGGGTATTCCGGCCAGCAGAGTTTCCATCTTGATTAAGTATTCGTCGTTCTCTCTTGTTACACAAAGATTTTGCGAATCTCCATTTTCTAATCCCTTTAAAGCTTTCTTTAGTTGTAACAGAATCCTACTTAATGACATTTCTAGTCCAGCATTCATTTCCTGTGCATCAAATCCTTAATCTTTAATTAAACTAGTAAACCCTTAAGTTTATTTTTAAAGATTTAGAGATTTGTTATTCTTTAGTCGAAATAATTATAATAATGCTAACGCTTTTAATTAAGTCTATAAACAATTACAGATTTAAATGAAACAGACATTTTTATTGCATCGATAAAGGAAATTGACATTAAATGAACCAATCAGCTGATCGTATACTAGAATTTTCATTTTATACGTCAAAAACTCACCGAAAATTTCCTCTCGATTTCTAAACCGGATAAATATTCATAATAAATGCTGTTCAAATCAGTCAATAGTATACAATAACAAATAGAATCGGTTAATATTTTATAAAGTAATTGCTGATTATTTACTGTTAATAAGCTCCAAGGTTGCGATTTAATATCTGTCAATACTTTTTCTAGATTTTCCGCCATAATCGGTAATAAAACACAACATAAATACGATTAACTCAATTCCCAGCCTCCATCCACCATGCTTTCTTCACTTCTCGTACTTACCGTCAGATGGCAGATTTTCCGAAATGAAAGAGAAGTGTTGCCAGTCTAGGGAGAGAATTCTTATTCTATACGAACCTAATTACATTTTATTAAACACAATCTAAATTTTAACATTACGTTTTTGCACTCGATAACACGGCTATTATCTAAAGTTTTAAATTAAGATTTTTTTAGAATATTTGTTTTTTTAAATTGGTTTAGAATCTAATGTTTTTACTCTGTGGAACATGATCTTTTTTCATTCCTGCCGTGGCTTTAACTTTCAATGGGAATGGCCGGATAATGATGGACGAGGTCTCCCCGAATGATGACTGACTCAGATTCGAACCCGGTAAACTGGATGATTGTTTTGCTCCTTTAAATCATTTTGATACCATTTTAATTAAAAGTTGCCTAAACTTTAAAAAATTTAATACAGTAGAGCCTCGATTATCCGACCCAATTGGGGACTGGGGTTGGTCGGATAACCGAAAAGTATGAAAAAATCCATTATTAGTGTAGTATATTATTATATCCCATGTAATTAGTATATTAGTATATCGCTACTAACCTACTTCGCGTTGAATTTTCATCGATGTTAAGTCTAACAAAAATTTTTTAAAATAATAATCGTCGCTATTGTATTGTTAAAAATTATAAAATTAAGCCTTGTTTAAATACTGGCTCCCTTTCATGGTCGATCCAGTGTTGCCAGCTAAAACACGTAAAAATAATATTAAAGTAGCCAAGACATAGCCGAATATTGTAGAGCCACATCACTAGAGGACATTTGAAATTTGCCGACTAGGACGGTCGGTTAACCGAGGTGTCGGTTAATCGGGGGTCGGATATCGAGGCTCCACTGTAATTACATCAAACTGGCATACAGCCACAAATTATACAAATGACCTCAAGCTGTCAATGAAAGTATGGCCCATTCCAAATAAGTACTATGTTAAATCGTACTCATTCTGGGTTCGGCCATGCTTTCAATGATGACAGCTAAATGGTGAGAATAGATCATGCATGAAAAATTTTTCGTGATACTGATCAGATTCGAATATGGATGTTCGGGAGTCGCCATATTTTATTTGATTTAAACCACAAATTTGTATTGTGTCGTTTGCGCAATAGTCAAAGTTTAAACATCTGCCCGCCGCGCGAGTGAAGAGTGGAGAGACTTCAAAATCAAGGCTTCTATCTCGGGAACCACAAAACATTCAGATACAATATTTTGCGAATCTTAGTTCAAGACTCTTACTGTGAAATTTTAACAAAATTGATGAGTGGCAAGCGTAAAGGTTTGTACAGTTAGCATTATTCGGTAAAATATTACAAAACCTTACAAATATCAAAAGAGATATTCGCGAAGTATAGCCAGAAAAAGTTTATGATAATGCAAGACACACTTCAGTAAGTCGACAGGAAAGACAATTTAGAACTCGAAATTGCAGGTTATTAGACTATACATCGTCCGCACAGTTCAGATCTGGAACCGGAAGGGTTTTAGTTGTTTCCAAAATTAGAAGCGATGTTGAAAGATCAACGTTTTTTATTAGATGCCAAAGTTCAAGCTGGTGCATGGGAATGGATCGACAAAAATCAGAACATTTTCTATGTATGGAATGCCGAAATGGATTGAACATTTGGAAAAAAATCGTATCATTCTAAATGCTGATTATGTTGAAAATTGTATATGTATTATTTTAAAATAAATGAATATTACTATTTTCTAAAACTATTCTCATTCCATCCATAGGAATTTTATACTGTAAATTATTGTATCTCTTCTTTAAATTAATATTTGGATCAGATCCATTGAACAGATAATTAAATGGATTCAAATATTAAATAGAAAAGAATTTCTGTATAATATTCTTAGATTCAGTATATGTAATCCAATAAAACAAAACTAAGAAAGTAATTGTTCTTTTTTGTTTTCCTTTATCTCTATGTCAATATTAATACGAAATTATCGATTGTACGATGTAATTTCGTCTTACGTAAAGTATATTGTGATATTACAGCTTACAAAAAGAAATTATTGTTTGTATATAGAAAAATGACTTATATGTAATATATATTTATTTGTTTGAATAAAAGAAACATACCGTCATTTATTATTCGTTTTAAATTTATAAAGTAAGCGTGTCTAAAGACAATACTTTTTGTCATGGTGTGGTTATGATGGTGCCATCTGATCAATGTAATTGTTAAAAAAAACTAATGAATAAACTTTCGTTTATCAATCAAATTACAGGAAGAATCTGCATGATTATTTGGCTTGTACCTCACATTGCGGGGCCTCAAAAATATTTACTAAATTAATTACTTAAAAATTACAATACTAGTTTTTCACAGCTATTCTGCTTTTTTCATATACTGGGCCTTAAAAAACACGTGGCCGGACCAATGAGGAAATCTATGTATAAATTCATATACTTGTATACTATTTAATATGTCCTGTTTCAAATCTTTGACGCATAAAAGAGACCTTTATTCATGCTGAACATGAATTCGGCCGATCTACATGAACAATGAAGGATGGGTTCTGACGTATTCCGATCATATCATCCAGGAAAATTTGTGAGGGTAGGACTTAGATTGAAAATCGGATCCACAGAGAGGTAGGGCCATTGCTTTTACCATCAAGCCTATGGTAAAATCATAAGTAATTCAAAATTTAATAATTCATGAACGAGATGATCAAAGCCTCAGCCTAACGTTCTGGGCGATCTGGAATCGAATCGGAGTCAGCAACTTCAGGAATGTTTCATGGGCTATCTGTCCCTGATATGTTAAGTCTCACCCTTATTGTGGACCTGTCAGAGCCCCTAGTGAATAAGACCTTAATGTTCATGGAGCGAAAAGTCTGCTGTATTTCTCATTTTCCTTCAAAAAATACTTTTTAATAGAAAGACCGAGAGAGAAAGTAAACATTTAAGATGCTATTTAGACGATAAAAATATTATTTTAAAAAATACAATTTGATTTTATATTTTGAAAATTACAATGTTTTATTTGATTGGTTCAAGCTATCACGTGACGTTTTCTAGATCCAATAACAGAGCTAAAAGAAAGAGTAAGAGCAGCAAGTACTGGTATTCTGCAGCAAGTACAGAATACCAGTACTTGCTGCATATATACATATTTCCATTCCATAAAAATTACACAATGATTTTGTGTAAATTTTATGGCGTTAATAATATGTAAATATGTAAAAGTTTTAATCGAAATATTATATATAAATCTTAATATATTGTTTACGTTTTATTTATATATATAANTAATTAATCTATCGTTATTATTTAATCATAGGAATATCGCGATTTACATGATTCGGACCTCGGTTGGGTCTTCACATCTTCCAAGAAGGTTTTGGAATTGATTGAAACTTTTTAGTTCCAATATAAGAACCATAGTGATAAGTAATTATAGTAACAAAACAATTTCCTGTGCAACTACAGTACAATTTAAATCAACCTTTATGCCTTGTATTACCTCCTCTTCTCTTGATACATGATACGATTGCCCATATCGGCACGCAGGTACTGCCATACAGTCAGATTAGTTCATAGATGTTGCAAATGCCAATTCACATTCCTCAGTCTTGTAGATAGCGGATGCTGGTGTCCTATCTAGTGTTACAAATAATTGGCGCCCCATCGTTAGACATATGAAAGAAACTCGAAAAACTCCAAGTGGCCAGTCGTTGATAAGGCTCGAACCTACGACTAACCAGTGTTTAGTAGTTTTTTGCTTCCTCAGCCCAATGATTCCGCTTTTCTCAAACTCCATCTGTTG
Organism: Centruroides sculpturatus; assembly: GCF_000671375.1. Taxonomy (NCBI): domain Eukaryota; kingdom Metazoa; phylum Arthropoda; class Arachnida; order Scorpiones; family Buthidae; genus Centruroides; species Centruroides sculpturatus. The sequence goes on along the minus strand of NW_019385135.1, from coordinate 262,647 downwards.
TGTGTACAGTAGACTCCCCTATAACACTGTTGATAATTCCGTTTTATATGAATTCCATGTTGTACGAGTCACTTAGATTTTACAAATACGTGAGCCATTCACAGCCCGGCACACGTATTTGTAAAATCTAAGTGACTCGTACAACATGGAATTCATATAACACGGAATTATCAACAGTGTTATAGGGGAGTCTACTGTACACACAACAGATGGAGTTTGAGAAAAGCGGAATCATTGGGCTGAGGAAGCAAAAAACTACTAAACACTGGTTAGTCGTAGGTTCGAGCCTTATCAACGACTGGCCACTTGGAGTTTTTCGAGTTTCTTTCATATGTCTAACGATGGGGCGCCAATTATTTGTAACACTAGATAGGACACCAGCATCCGCTATCTACAAGACTGAGGAATGTGAATTGGCATTTGCAACATCTATGAACTAATCTGACTGTATGGCAGTACCTGCGTGCCGATATGGGCAATCGTATCATGTATCAAGAGAAGAGGAGGTAATACAAGGCATAAAGGTTGATTTAAATTGTACTGTAGTTGCACAGGAAATTGTTTTGTTACTATAATTACTTATCACTATGGTTCTTATATTGGAACTAAAAAGTTTCAATCAATTCCAAAACCTTCTTGGAAGATCGCCCAAATACATGGGCGATCGGCCAAAAGGGGATGCTTCCCGAAAACATTTTCTATGAGAAACTGGCTCTTATTTAGGTGTTAGACTGGTGAAGAAAACCCTGAAATCTCCGAATAGCCGGCTGGTTGATCAGGCGCGAACCCGCGACCAACTACCAGTGTTCACTGGTTTTATCCATTCGTAGTATATATTTATGATGAATAAATTTTAATGAAGAGAAAAATATGTATATTTATGAAATGAAACGAAAATAAATATATTAATGATGTATTTTTAAGAAATTCATATATTCGTGAGATATAATAACACGAATATTCTGTTATCCATATATACTGTTAAGGAGGAAGAGAATAGAATATATTGATATTTCGGTATGCCATAATGAGTTTTGATAACAGAGAAGACAAGGGAGCCTGGACACCCGAAGAAAGTCAAAAAAAGGAACTGCTGACAAATATATACAATTTTTAGTATGTGTAGGTATATGAGTGTGTGGTGTGCAAAGGGTATGTATGTGCATAGTTTAGATATATGCAGAGTGGTGTGTGAAAGGTGTATGATATATATAGACACACTTTCGTATGTATGTAAGCGGGGATCTATCCAGATAGGTTTCTGCGTACGTTTATCAACAGAACTTTCATATTATAAAGCAAAAAACAATATTAACCCAGATTGTATTCATAAATTTTGCGGAATATAACCTATTTTAGAAATCAATACATGATTTAAGTTTGAATTCATGTTATAGTATGTTTATATAATTTTTATATCTGCGTCATTCAAGTTTTGTATCTTTAAAATTCTTATAGACACGCTGTATACACTGGAGAAGACCTTGGGTCAAAATGCATTTGGTTAAAATAATTAAAAAAATAAATAATTCTAGGTTTAACTATGACCTTTGTATGCTGGAAACTCCACATTGCTTGTTCCTGTTACTTTATTAAGAGGCCAGTACGTGAAATAAACCGTTAGATATCAACATGCAATAACTTAGTATACATGAATGGCGAAAAATTAAATATACAGTAATTTAAAATTTAGATGACATACAGACAAAAAGTTGGAATCAATATAGAGGAAAGTAAATATTAATCGAACAGGGAGTAGAACAGGTATCGCAGGAATAGATATACAAATTTCATACAACAAAGAGGGGGATGATATTACAGGATAAATTCAATTTCCTCCGATTAACCCCCAATAAATATTTATTAATATCCTGAATAGTGATGCGAATAACTCATCCCAATAAATCTTCAAAGTTAAAAAGAAGAAGAAGAAGAAGAAAAAAAATATATATATATTAACACAATAAAAGAAAATAGAATTTAATAGAGAATGTAAGTGTCGAATGAAGTAGTTCAAATTCAGGTTTTCACTCTTTAGAAAACAATCGATCCGCAACATCTCCTGAGTACAAGAATTCACAAGGAATATTTTAAAGAGGAGGGGAACAGAAAAAAAAAGAACGAAGGGAACTAAGAAAATCCTATTTTAAAACTGTGCATGAGGTATTTTTTTTCCTCTTTCCTCCTCCTTACCTTTTCAGCACATTAAGCGCTGCAGGGACAATCAAAAAGTGAAAGTTCTCTCTCACTTTCTACACTTATACACATACTTTATATTGTGCCAACGAGGGATTTGTTTTAATACTTTGTAAGTTGAATGGAGAATTTTATTTAGTATTCTGTAAATTTTCGTTTCCAAATAAATTCTATTTGGAAACCACATTTCTCTTTCAGATATCTTTTTAAATATTCTTCAAAAGTATTCTTTAGTTGTCATGCAAGCAAATGATATTTTAAATTGAAACTTGTCCTTAGCATATTTAAAAGAATGCGATCAGAAATGTGTGCGTTATATACGGAAAATTCTTTTTATTTATTCCTTGATTTACATAATTTTTAAACGGGTGTTTTATCTTTTGACTAATTTTCATATATATTTTTTCCTTAAATTTTTATAATAAAAAAAATGTTTATATAAATTTATATTACTTTTTTCAATTTTTAATATTAAATTTCAAAAGAGAATACTTTATAAAATTATTTTTTACGATTTGAAGTATTTAAAAAATTTTTATTCATTTTTATCCCTAAAATCTACGAAAAATCCCTAACTTAAAAGATTTGGGGACTTTTTTAGGGAAAATCTTTTGAGAAAATATTCCCTAAAAATTTTTCTTTGGAGAAATATGTTATTCTTAATAAGAAAAAAAATCCCTGAAGTAGGGATTTTTCTTATCAGTTATAACATTTTTAGGGATTTTTCAGTAGCAATTTTTGAGAATTTTTTATATAAAAGTTTGTAATTTTTTTTTTAATTTGTAAGATAATTAAAAATTATTTTTACAAACAAATCCTATTTTTTAATCCCCAAGAAAACGAAAATGTCAATTTAGGGAAATTTTAAACTAAGGTAATCTTATAAATTAGGGAGATTTTACAGANTATTGAATTTTATATTATTTTAAATATAAATATTTATAAATATTTAAATTTTTATCAATATTTTTATTAAAGTGTTCTAGTGATAAATGTATATTGAAATTTTTGATAATAAAAATTTATTTCGTTTTATAAATATGAATAAAATTGTAATATATTATATAATATAAAGGGTGGCTCAAAAGTCAGGTAACCGCATCTTTTGCGCTTTGTGATTTCCTTAAAGAACGAACAAATTTTACAGCCCGAAGGAATTAAAAACCGTCAACCGACTTTTGGGCCACCCTTACAGGATGGCCCAAAAGTCAGTTTGCCGCTTTTTTCAAGGAAATTAACAGATTCTAAGGGGTTCGAATCTGCATGTTACAATGGTCAAGTGATTTATGGGCCACCCCAATTTCCGTTTTAAAGAGAAATTAACTTAAAAAATAATTATTTTAAACCGATTTCTGTGTTTAAGAAATTCGATATTTTTATGTAACAAGATAATTTCGTTCAAATAAATTATTAATTTAATTTAATTTATTATTATTATTATTTTTTAATTAAGGAGGGGGCGTAGGTTGTCTATCCTGATGAGATGAAGATTTCTTCCTTCGTTTATAAATTGCTAGTATAATTAATATAATGACTATTACAAAAATCGAGCCGCAAATCGATCCTATAATAACATAATTTAATGGTAATTCATCATCCTGGATGATTCGATGATCGATCGAAGTGTCGAACTTTGTACACTCCTCGCTCTTAATTATCTGATGCCTCCTTCTTGCCTTCAACATCAGGCATACAACGTAATGGGATGAAGAATTTAAGTCATTGATTTTTTCGTAATTCAAATCAACGCTTAAGTTTCTCTTTAATTTTTCTTTATCCCCGAATTTATAGTAAGTTAAGATGAGTTTATCGATTTCTCCTGTTATCTCCCAGCTAACGATTGCTTGATTTTTGTTAACGTTCACGGCACGAACGTATAGTATCCTAGGATCCGGGCACACTTCCTCTTCTTTGAGAGTCGATAGTGATTTAGATGCTAGATTATCCGGCGTATGACATAGATAATCCATGGAAGAACTGAACAGAGATGGATGCTCGAAGATCCACGTTCTTAGTTTTAAGGATTCGCAGTCGCAATGTAAATTATTACCTGGAAAATAATTTAAAATTGATTAATTGTTTGTGACTATTTTACTTGAAAGTTAAAAGAGATACTTGGTCAAGGACCTGTTGTGATATAATTAAAATTAATTAATTAATTGAAGGATCTATTATGATATCTGAAGTTCTTGAAGAACTGGAGGAGGTTTCTTGTAAAGGAATTGATAGAATTAGGTGAAGCAACACTTGGGAAATCTGCCAAGGGGCTTTATATAACAAACTTGTTATGAAAGAAACCTGGAATTATTCCACGTGGCTAGCTCGTTGGTCGCGGGTTCGCGCCTGTCCAAGATTTATCTCTAAAACAGTATACTTAGAGAGAATTTATACATAGAATAGACCCATAATTAAGGAATAATGCAGGGATTTATTGAAATTATCAATGACGGGGGTATATTTTTATTAATTCGATTAAATTTATAAAGTCTAGGAGAGAAAAACCCGATAAAAGGTCACTAAACCTGTCATCCGTATCAAAATATACTGCTCACGAGTGCCTTCACCATACAAAAAAAGAAAAAGGAGAAGTGGAAGAAGACACACGGCTCTCGAATAACTCTAAACTTTATAAGATAATATCTTATAGCTATATTTATAACGTTTATTTTAAAGGGGACGATCATTTATAATACTCAACAATTATTTATCTTTATCAGAACCCTTATAACACACGTTTCATGACATATAAAAATATATTTTAGTGTTTATCTTTTCCATTTTTCTTGTAAATTTGTAAGATAAAGCAACATTTATCAAAACAAGCGATTATCTTCAAAGTACAGATGATCAGGTGCTGATGAATCTTAGTTGTTCCATGTATCAGAACTTATATAAATGGAAATTATATACATACATATATATATATAAATATAAAGAACATTTACTTTACCTGATAAATATATTTCTTTCAGCTTTATTTCAATGGTAGATAAGATATTTTGATTCAAATAGGACAATTTATTATCTCTCAAGTCCAACTGGCTTAAGTGCACTTGGTTCTTGAATGCGTTGGGTGCTAACCAACTAATCATGTTACTCTTAAGGGATATCGTTTGTAGATTCGGTAGATTTGCGAAAAAATTATCGTCTACAACACTTAATTTATTATAGGATAAGTCTAAAGCCTCCAAATTCTCTAAAGAGTCGCCGAAAGGAGTCAAACGGGAGAGGAAGTTGGAACTCAGATTTAAAGCTCTCAAACGTGATAACCCCTCGAAAGTGTCGTTTTCTATACTTTTTAACAAATTATGCGATATATCGAGGTATTTTAATCTACTTAAAGGACGGAAGGAACCAGGTACAATAAGCTTTATAAAGTTATTACTTGCGAATATCTTTATTAAACGAGAAAAATCGTGAAGATCGTGAACGGAGATGATGGAGATGTTACAACTCCTGATGCTCAACTCCGTTATAGTGCAGGAATTTTCTATAGTACTGTTACCTCTATTGAGACTTTCTATGCGATTGTTATCCAATATGAGGGTCTTTACACCCCTGCAAAGTTCTCTCGGTATCCTCTTTAATCTGTTGTTCCTCATATTAACTGTACGTAAGGAAGATGATGGAAAGAACGATGTATCTCTTAAGCTGTTATTCCTCAAATCTAGTAAATTTAAGTGCTTCAAGTGCATAAAGGAACCCAATTCAATTATATATATATTATTATTGCTTAGTATTAACTTTTCCAAGTGAGAATTGGACCTAAAAGTATCATTTTTGATCACAGAAATTTTATTATTTGAAAGCGAAACCATTCTAATCTTCTTCAAGATCTTCATAGCTTCTGGCACCTTTGCTAATTCGTTATTATTCGCGTGTAATTCGGTCAAAAATTCGAATATCCTAAAATATTCCATGCTTATCTCCTTAATCCTATTGTTATTTAGATTAATCGACGTTAATCCTGGTAAAGGATCAAACAGATGATCGCTTAAAGTCAATCCTGTGTTCTCCAATTCCAAACTCGTCAAACTAGAAAGACCATAGAATAAATTTTCGTTCACTTTAGTGAAATTATGACCCGGTAAAGTATGAGCTGGTAGGAACAAGAAACGAACCCGAACATTATTCAACCTGTTATTGCTGATATCAAGATAATTCAATGAGGACAACTCCAAGAACGAACCTGTTTCAACACCACTAGCCATCACATTAGATAATCTAAGTTCTTCGAGTGGCATACCACCTTCAAACATATGCCTTCTGATCACATAAATTTGATTATGAGATAGATGCAACACCCTTAATTTTGGTAGACTCTGAAGTGTCTGTGGCTCTATATCCATTATTTGATTATGGCTCAAGTAAAGTTCCTCTAAGGTCTCCACACCTCCAAACATATCTATGGTTAAAAAACTTAAATTATTATATTCTAAATTGATATAAACAACCTTCTTCGTGCCTTCAAAGGCTTTATTTTCTATGGTTGATATGAAATTGTGATCAAAATATAATTTTCTCACTTCTACTAAATCTTGGAACATGTAATTGCTAAGCGTGGGCAATTTATTACTGCTCATATACATGATATCTAATTTACTCTGCCCTTTAAAGGTGTTTGGATGTATTTTATTAATCTGGTTACGTGTCAAATTGATAAACAGTAAATTAGAGGGGTACCTTCTCAGGATATCATCTAAAATTAGAAGTTGGTTACCCTCTAAATTCAACTGGCGAAGATTGGTGAGACTTTGAAACGATTCGTGCTCTATCAGGTTAATTTGATTAAATTGTAAATCGAGTCGTTCCAGTTTCGAAAGGGGGTAAAAGACATTCCTTTTTATCTTCTGTATAAAGTTGTGCTGTAGTTTTAAAACTGAAAGCTGTGAAGTACCCTCGAAAGTACCTTCAAAGATTTCAGACATGGCGTTGTGATCCAGAGCCAAGTATTGCATTTCTCGATTTTTTGAAAATATTAGGGGGTGTAGATGCTTCAATTGATTATAAGATAAGTAAAGGTGTGTCAGATGGTGCAAAGAATAGAAAGTTGCCGCCTCTAAATTATCTAAAACATTGTTACTTAAGGAGAGGAGCGAGAGGTGAGTTGCATTGTAAAAAGTATCGTTATATATCTTCAAAATATTGTTATTTGATAAAAATACTTCCTTAAGAAATGTTAGATTATGAAAAACACCATTCGGTATGTAGTGTATGTGATTATAACTCAAGTCGACGAATCGCAGGTTGTTCAATGAAGAAAACACAGTCCTGGGTAGTGTTATGAGGTGATTGTGGCTTATATTAAGGGTCTTCAATTCAGGAAGTTCAAGTGGACCTTCTATCGAATTTATCCGATTAATTTCAAGAGATAACGTAGATAATTTGAGCAAATCTTGAAAAATTTCACCATGAAATTTCGTGATCAAGTTGGAACTTAAGTCGAGATTCCTAAGTTCTTTAAGCCTGAGTAATCGATTTTTCTTCATAATTTCGATCCTATTCCTCGCTAATTTAAGAATTTTAAGCTTTTTTAAAGCGTTTAGCGGCTCAAAAGGCAAATCTTTCAAGAAATTACCGGATATAATGAATTCTTCTAACGTCTCCTCCAGGCCTTCTAATGAATAATCCGTAAAATTATCAATGAAATTATCTTGCAAATTAAGATAAATTAATGGCAAACCATAGAACTGATAATCCGAAACTTGGCTTATATAATTCGAATCTAAATCGAGAGATTTCAAGGCACGCAAATCGTTAAGGGCATCTGTTGGGACCTTAGTTAAGTGACTGTTTATAATCGAGAGGCCTTCTAAGTTATACTCGAGATTGGCAAAGGCCCTACTGTCTATGTGCTGTATTTGTGTGAAGGATATCTGCAAGTGAGATATTGTTGAGTTTGCAAATAAGAGATGAGGTAGCCTCTTGATTTTCTTATCCAGGTGGAAGATGCTAAGTGATTTGATGGAAGAAGATATCAAAGAGAGTGTCTTCTGTACTTCGACCAGGCCCACTGATGAACACTCCATGAAAATTCCATCTTCGAATTGGTAGCATGGACACCAGGACGACTGTTCCCAGGGTGGACATTTCTGCTGAGCTGTATTGCAAGTTGCAAGAGAAATGATGCTAACTGACCATAAAACTGCCCACCAATGTTCCACAATGCTCATGGCTCATGCCGTCTTCCTACAAAAATTAATCAAAATTAATATATTAATCACTATATATATATTTAATTTTTACAAAACAATGAGATACAATCAAACCTCGATTTAACGCCACAGTTTGTTTACCTTCTGATCGACTGTGGCAGGAGTGCTTCAATTCTTAAGAAGTTGATGCACTCGAAGAACCTCTTAAACATTATTAAAGGATTGATTTTATTAACTAATTCGAGACATTTTAATTAAATTTAATTGATATAATATATAGAAGCTGATAATTATGATTAATATTTCTAAATAAGTCGTTAATTATAATTAAAGCAGCTTCTGGAAGAAGATTTAAACCTCATTTTATTGGATTCGTCGTAAAGCGAGCCAATGTCTCCTGTAGACTTAGGGCTATACAGTAAATATTTTCACAACACAGGGTTTTAACTAAATAATTACTTTAGAGAGGGGGCCAATTAAAAGTTTGGCACTTAAATATGACATTTAACATAGCTACAATACAATATTTACAATAAAAAATAGAAGCGGAGGTTGTAAAGCGAATCGTCGTAAATCGAGGGACTACCCGAACAATTACTTAGTCTTATTAAATAAGCAAAACTCATGTCAATTTATTAATATTAAGTTTAATTATAATTAAGTCGATTTTAATTACCTTTAATAAACGTGATTTTGAAGTAATTTTTAATGAAATTTGCGAATTTTTTCGCTCAAATGAAGGCAATTAAATGAAATTATGTTTAAAATTTTAAAGGAAAATTAAGGTAAAGTTAAACTATAACTTGGAAAATAAACTCAATTAATAATTAAACCAAAGAAACTAAAGAAAGAATATTTTAAACGTTTTTAATTTTAAATAATTCTCTCTTTAATAATAACATTCACTTAAGTTATATATATTTATTTAAATGGCTAAAGTTAATATAATAATAAAAATAATAATAATAAAAATAATGTACAATAAAAAATAAATTTAATCATATTTTTTGATGAAAATTTTTATCGAAAATTGCTGTAAAAATGAATTTTTGACCAGGGAAAAAACGTTGATTGTCATTATGCAAATGACAGCTTCCTGTGTACTGTTTCCTACGCAGTTGTGAAGGTTTTTTGCTGTTTTTTATGCAGTTATGAGGCTTTTATAAGGTTTATTATGTATATAATAAATGTTAATTGTGATTAATTTATTAATTAACATCCTGTATGCGTGTTATCTTAATTGGAAACGTTGATTATCATTATGAAAATGCTGCTTCCTGTACTGTTTTGTATGTAGTTGTCAGGGCTTATTGCTATTTTCTAGCCTGTTATGAAGGCTTATTGCTGTTTTCTATTCAATAGTGAAGGTTTATTGTTGCTTTCTATGCAGTTGTGAATGCTTATTGCTATTTCGTGTGCAATTGTGAAGGCATATTGCTGTTTTGTATGCGGTTGTGAAGGCATATTGCTGTTTTGTATGCGGTTGTGAAGGCTTATTGCTGTTTTCTATGCGGTTGTGAAGGTTTATTGTTGCTTTCTATGCAGTTGTGAATGCATATTGCTATTTCGTGTGCAATTGTGAAGGCTTATTGCTGTTTTCTATGCAGTTGTGAATGCTTATTGCTGTTTTCTATGCAGTTGTGAATGCTTATTGCTGTTTTGTATGCGGTTGTGAAGGCTTATTGCTGTTTTGTATGCAGTTGTGAAGGATTATTGCTGTTTTGTATGCGGTTGTGAAGGCTTATTGCTGTTTTGTATGCNAAAATCAAAAATATTTAACTTAAATATAAATAAGAGTTTTTTGAGTAATTGTAGACACTTCCAAATAGTATTGAGTAAACAAAGCGAGAATAAGAGAGGAATGTTGCACTTCTCTAAAAAAGCGTCATAGAAATGGAGAAGTCGAATTAAATTTACTTTTATGTATAAACAATAACATATCCTAACAATAATTTTGTGAGAATATAGTTAATTAAAGAAACGTGACTGATACACGCGATGTTTTTTGCATCGACTATTAACACAACTTCCACATTCTACTGGAAGTTGAAGAAGGTCCAATCACGTGACTTGCCTCGGGCTTTGTTTACTTTTAGACACGGTCAATATAAAGTTCCAGCTTCTGGGATGTTTCTAGTAGTATTAACTGAGCCGATCTTTTCACCCTCCAGTTTGGAGAATGGAGAAACTACCATACCGTAAATATACTAATATAGAATTTTTGGAAGGTGGTCCATTCCCAGTCACCCCGGCTGCCCCGTGACGGACATGGCCGACACCCCACGGGCTGGATAAAAGGTTCTCTTACAGCTCTTAGGACAGAGTAAAAAATAATAAAATATCTATTGGAATGCGTTATAAATGATCGTAAGTTACATCAAAGTATAAGTCGCGTGTATGGTTGGGCGTAGAATTTAATTTCATGGTTATGTGTCATTATCGAAGATCACGTATCCAAATTAGAAAGGTATAGCACAATAGAGTATAATAATATCTGACATTTTAAGAAAGTTACACGCAGTAAACAACTCTCTTGGCTCTACAATTCGATTTTCTTTTGTAGTTTCCTAAACGATTTCTTGTCAAAGATCTAAAATGGTTCCTCTAGAGGAGTCATTACGGAACTTTATTTATTATTGTAGTCAGTGACTTTTTTCTTCATTTTCTAACCTTTACAAGGCTAATGTGACGTTGGCAAGATGCGTGACCGAGAAAGGGTGTGTAAAGTAATGAAACAATAATGATACAGAATGAATGCTGCACCGATTTGCTGTTTATCACCTTCGTTTCAACTTGGTTTATTTTTTTAATGGTCCTTTCTTCCCCTCTCAAATTGCTTGGGAGTTTTTTGATGGTGGGCGCATTGCAATTGTGATGGAGTTGAGTGGTGTTTACGTGTTATCAAGAGGATTCACATATGCATTATCATGGGATATATTCATTAAATGGATGAATACACGTTATCAAGGGGGATTCGCGCACGTAAAGTAACGGTTGTATACGTATATTTAAGAGGAATGATCCATAAAGTGTTTGTATACACGCGTGTGTGTGTATATAGTCTTACATATAAACTAAAAGAATAGCATATCTAATTATATGTATATAATACTGTATTTGTTCTATTTTACATAATACAACACTCCTGTTTCAGTATAAAGATAGAGAGCATCCACGCGGGAGTCGTTTTATATGCTCCACCCTGGAGTTCTGTTTTTACATACTGCTGCTATTTTACTTTTTATATGTTAATTTCATACAAATGGTTTCATATTAGAGTATCGTGCTACTATCTTCCGATTCGTATCACATTTTTTACGTCATTTTACGTCACTTTTTTGTAATGATTAAGTGTCAAATTGACATAGAAGGGTGCAGATTTTACGTGTTGTAGCATTCTAAATTATAATTTTTCTTGATTTTCTATAAAATATTTTGAAATTTCGAATAAATTAACGTTAGAATAACAACTTTCGAGTGATTTGATTACGATTTTAAATTCAAAAAGACCATGTTTTACACTTTATTATTCAATTTTCAAGTCGTAGACTTAATTGTATTACGTATTCTATAAAATAAGAATAAAATTAAATTAAAATTTATACAAGTCTCCATTTGTATAAATAATAAATAAGAGCAAAAATCACTTATTGATGTACACTCTAACAACTTCTAATACTATTAAAAGATTTTTTAAATAAATGATTTATTTATTCAGTTGTTTTACTTTATATATATATACAAACATTTATAAATTATAAATGTAAACTATAATAAACAAATATAAGGATTATAAATACATAAAGGGGATGTTTACATGTTATCAAATGCTTACATGTACATGAAGTGGATGTATACAGTAAATCTTAACACGTAAAGTGAGTTTATGAGTGTTATCAAGGGAGATGCACGTGAAGTAGGTGTATAATTACTGTCAAGGGAATACAGTGTTGTGTATAAATGCTATCAAGAGTAACGTAAATGATTATTAAGAAAATACATATACGTTATATAAAGCATAATGCATTCCACACATCTACATTACATGCATACCACGTCTTAAAGTAAGCGTTATCAATAGGGATGCAAAGGAAACATATCCTTTATACTATGTTTAATATTTAAATAGCATCCAAAATAAATATTTTGCATTCAACATTACACTCAAACATATAAATAAAACAAAATAAAAAAAAGGAAGAAGATACAAGTTAATGGATTTACAATCTTTAACTGGATATTAAAAAAGATAACGAGATTTTCAGATTACGTGGAATTCTTTTCATTTTTTATTATTAAGAGTACTTCAAGAAAGATCTTAGTTGATTGTTAATTTTTCAGTAGAAGAAAACTTCAAGAAAAAAAAAAGAAAAAAAGAGGAAAGTTATTTGTAGTCAACTTAATCCTTGGATAGAGAAGTGGGTCTGATTCCCAAGGGTGAACAGAACTGATTAACCTGCTTAGAAATTCCCAATAGATGTAAGGTCTCGAAGGCATCATCTCTCATTTCCTGTCGATTCCATAGGGCATTCCTCCTTCCACAAGAAAAGAACTTATACATATGTCAGAATAAAATGATATTCCGTTGCAGAAAGTTTCTTTTCTTGCCTGTTTATATTCCGAGTAAAAAAAAATAGGAAAATATACATTCAGCTGCGTATTTTTTTTATGAATAAAAGGGCAAGTACTGACCTTTAGCAATTTCCTCAAAACTTATTCAAAAGAATTAATTTTTGGGCTGTAATTTAAGAAAAACTGTAGACGTATAAATTCCTACTGTTGTCTGTCCTTCCTTAATCTCGAGAACGGAGTCAGATAGATTAAAATAGAGGCAATATGTGGAAAGAATATGTGTAAGAGGTCCCGATTAACTGTGTATTAACTTCCGGTATGGAACGGAACTCACGTTATTTCAATTCAAAAACTCTGTTGCTATCAGGAAAAGTATGATGTACAGGGGCAAAACACGCAATTTGAGATGGAGAGCGTATATTTTAAATTAATTTAATTAAAAATTTTTGTTCGTTCTACTTTAAAATACCTTCGAAATTATTATTATTATTATTATTATTATTAGCAGCTCACTTTAAAATATTTTTTAAAATAAAAATCCACCTTACGTAGCTTTGAAACCGTATAATTTTAAGGTAAATTTAACCGTTTTTTTTGGTATTTTTTTTGTTTTATGGGGTAGTTTTTCGTCTCCGGAATATTTAAATCATAAAAAAGTAACATAAAATTCACATTTATCTAATGTAGAAAGTCAGTTAAGCGTGCTCGTTATCTCGGTAGTCCAATGGTTACGTGATCCTGTTGAGGAAAGTTTGGTTTCGAGATTTATTCTACTCTTAGGAAACATTATAATATTTAATACACGAATTGAAGCGGGATATTTTCTTTATTAAAAAAGTAGTTATTTATTTAACGGTAGCCTTTGTAAGCCTGCAAGAAGGGAAAGTGGACTTTGTTTAAGAGTAACCGAATTTTTATGATAAACCTCTCTGTTGGGAGCAATTTAGGATACGTCGCTTAGTATACGAGTAATTCGGACTAAATTCAGGCTAAATGTTCTTCTATAGGAGTAATTAAGGTTAAACGTCTTTGTATAGGAGTAATTCAGGCTAAATTAATGTAAATCTCTTTGAACAGAAGTCTAAACTAGAAGGCTTTGTATGAAAGCAATCCAGGCTAATCCATTACTCCCATACAAATGATTTTGTATGGGAGTAACTCAGACTAAATTCAGGCTCAGATTCTTATTATGAGAGGATTTAAGGCTAAATTCAGGTTCAGATTCTTATTATGAGAGGATTTAAGGCTAAATTCAGGTTCAGATTCTTATTATGAGAGGATTTAAGGCTAAATTCAGGTTCAGATTCTTATTATGAGAGGATTTAAGGCTAAATTCAGGTTCAGATTCTTATTATGAGAGGATTTAAGGCTAAATTCAGGCTCAGATTTTTATTATGAGGATTTAAGGCTAAATTCAGGCTCAGATTCTTAGTGTGAGAGGATTTCAGGCTAAATTCAAGTTAAATTTCTTTGTGTAGGAGTAATTCAAAGTTTAAATTCAGGCTACACTTCTGTATGAAATTCAGGCTAATATAAGCCTCTTTGTATAATGACTAACTCAGGCTAAATTCAGGCTATTTTCCTTACTAATAATACATTTTCTAAACTTTTTCGACGGTTAATCTGCATTTTTTTTTTCGAACGTTTTAAGCACCTGAGCGAATATTTCCAGGTTCCTTCCGAGATTTGTCATAAGGAAATTGCGTAAAGCAGTAACAATATTTCACGAAAAAAATATATAAAAAAAAAGTCATCCAAGTGTTAAATTTCGGTATGAGTCACGCTATAAAAATAGTTAAAGTACACACCAAGAGATACTTTACATACAATTTGAGTTACAGCCAAGGAATAATCCCTATTTGAATGTTAATAAAGCTTGTGTTGTGTATGTGTAAAATTTAAATAATTTATCGAGAACAACTAATGAAACTTTTATTTTTATACGCATACATACCACGTTTAACATTTGCAACATTTATCACGTAGAAAGGTTGCAAAATAATACTGAAAATACCTTCCTCTTTCCTATGAATTACACTCGGTTTCCTGTATTAATCACGTATTTAATTTATTAATTATTTAAAAAAAGTAATTAAGGAAACGAAAATTTAATTGAAAATTACAATTTTTTCCCCTATATAAGTCTCTTTTTTTATGGTTTATCCTCGAAGATTTTTAAACAGAATCTTCAACGTGCAGGTTGATAGATATGAATTTGTATGAATTACACTAGAAATTATAGTTATAAATTATAAATGTAAACTATAATAAACAAATATAAGGATTATAAATACATAAAGGGGATGTTTACATGTTATCAAATGCTTACATGTACATGAAGTGGATGTATACAGTAAATCTTAACACGTAAAGTGAGTTTATGAGTGTTATCAAGGGAGATGCACGTGAAGTAGGTGTATAATTACTGTCAAGGGAATACAGTGTTGTGTATAAATGCTATCAAGAGTAACGTAAATGATTATTAAGAAAATACATATACGTTATATAAAGCATAATGCATTCCACACATCTACATTACATGCATACCACGTCTTAAAGTAAGCGTTATCAATAGGGATGCAAAGGAAACATATCCTTTATACTATGTTTAATATTTAAATAGCATCCAAAATAAATATTTTGCATTCAACATTACACTCAAACATATAAATAAAACAAAATAAAAAAAAGGAAGAAGATACAAGTTAATGGATTTACAATCTTTAACTGGATATTAAAAAAGATAACGAGATTTTCAGATTACGTGGAATTCTTTTCATTTTTTATTATTAAGAGTACTTCAAGAAAGATCTTAGTTGATTGTTAATTTTTCAGTAGAAGAAAACTTCAAGAAAAAAAAAAGAAAAAAAGAGGAAAGTTATTTGTAGTCAACTTAATCCTTGGATAGAGAAGTGGGTCTGATTCCCAAGGGTGAACAGAACTGATTAACCTGCTTAGAAATTCCCAATAGATGTAAGGTCTCGAAGGCATCATCTCTCATTTCCTGTCGATTCCATAGGGCATTCCTCCTTCCACAAGAAAAGAACTTATACATATGTCAGAATAAAATGATATTCCGTTGCAGAAAGTTTCTTTTCTTGCCTGTTTATATTCCGAGTAAAAAAAATAGGAAAATATACATTCAGCTGCGTATTTTTTTTATGAATAAAAGGGCAAGTACTGACCTTTAGCAATTTCCTCAAAACTTATTGAAAAGAATTAATTTTTGGGCTGTAATTTAAGAAAAACTGTAGACGTATAAATTCCTACTGTTGTCTGTCCTTCCTTAATCTCGAGAACGGAGTCAGATAGATTAAAATAGAGGCAATATGTGGAAAGAATATGTGTAAGAGGTCCCGATTAACTGTGTATTAACTTCCGGTATGGAACGGAACTCACGTTATTTCAATTCAAAAACTCTGTTGCTATCAGGAAAAGTATGATGTACAGGGGCAAAACACGCAATTTGAGATGGAGAGCGTATATTTTAAATTAATTTAATTAAAAATTTTCTAATGAACATTTTTTATTCTCCCGATTCTCATAACGAAGTTAATTGCAATTAAATTAATAGAGGAAAAGTATGATTTACAGGCGCAAGACATTACTAATTTGAGGTGGAGAGCGTATATTTTAAATTAATTAATTTAATTTAAGAATTGTATTCTGNCTGCAGATGCTGGCTTTATTTAAGTTAGTTCTAATTAAAAAAAACACATTAAATATCTATAAAAAGTTACAGATATAACTATAATTAATAGAAATAAAATAATTTAAAGTAGTGTTTTACTTGTATTTTGATAAGTGAATGACATTAATTGATGCTTATAGTACGTATAGAAGCAGTATAAATATAATCTATACAAGTAAATGAGTACGTATATAACGGAAGGTAACAATAATAGAGAATAATTTAAAAATTGGAAGGAAAAAAAACTCACATTTTCCTTGTCAAAATTAGAAAATTTACTGTAAAATTACATCACACACATACACGCATACACACACAAGAGAGTATACAGTTAAAGGTGATTTATTGTCTTACTGTTAAACGATTTGATTATAGATGAGAGAAACAAGGCTTACATATTAACGAGAGATCTTCAGATAGGACTTCTCCATCCAAAAATTGTCTGCAAATTGAGTTGGATCAACTTCTCTACAAACTTGTGGCCGTTTCTCTTCGATCGATCTTAAGAACATCACCACGCTACCTCTAGTGGAGGGATTAAGAACTAGATTAAAGTTAGTCTTACCCCCTCATTCTCTTACAAGTAAACTTTTCGTATTAATTACCTTTTAAATAAAATTAGTATTTAATTACTTTTAATACACGTCTTTTTTTTTTTGTCATCTAGAACCAATGATGCATCCTTCTTACTTGTGTATAAACTATGGTTCTCTCATCATTTTCATCTGTTCCTGCCAAATATTTTGGGTCCTAATAACTTAAATGTATAATAGTTTATCTAAATACAAGTGTTCAAGGCCTCAAAAGTCTTAAGAGACTTAAAATATGGCAAGAGATTTACGTAAGAATTCAAGCAAAATTTACTGTATTATAGAAGATAATCAACAAGATATTCGTAAATTTAATAAATATCATGACCTTTAACCTCTTTATAAGTCACTGAAGAGTAATTCGCTTATTTTAAAATAAAGAAATATAAAAAAAAATAGACACACAAGGCCTCTCTTGACCTTTAAAGACGTCAAGAGAGGCCTTTTCTCTCTTCATTCTCACTATTTTATCACCAGAAAAACTTAACTTTTTAAGGCCCTAAATACAAAAGAAAAGCACCAAAACATCCTTAAAAATCATATTATATATTTAAAATAATATAAATAAAACTTCCATCCCCATTAATACGCATAAAATGTAACAAAACGACGATTTATATGTAAGATTTTTAACGTCAAAAAACAGAGGAGGCATCCTGAATACTTAAACCTGTGAGGCCTTACCTCAATCTAGGCCTCACGAAGATTACAAACTTTATATTTAAGGGATTCTGTACAAGTAGTAGAGCTTTTACATGAGGGATGTATGAATACTTCCATAAGGTATCAATGGAGGAGAGAGATTTAAGTATTGGGATTAAGTATAGAGCAAAGAATGAAAGTTAAAATGCAATTTTAAAGTAATAGAAGATTCATAAGATCTATAAATATATCTTTATATATAAATATCCTATATATATATTTGAATATTTTAAAGATAAGCAAGGCAATTCAGTTGTGTTGAAAGGCACTGTCTATTTGTTATTCGCTCCATTTTTCAAGAATGCTTTTGTCACATCTCACATAGAATTTTTCTAGAATTTATATATATATATATATACGCACACACACACACACATTACTATTGTTTTTATATTTATCTGTTATTTTACATTTAAGTACAGGCGTTGTATACAGATGGGGGAATCGTTTCTCGTATACTACTAGCCTATATAATAAACATGCTCTTTAATAAATAATAGGCTTAAAATATAGAAAAAACTTTATATATTTTAGTTACTTTGATTGTGTTTTGATAAATACATAAATTATTTTTAAAATTTACAACGTATTTACAACGTTCTATCAATAATTCTAAGCACTCAGAAGACCTGAAAGAGTGTTAATTCTATCGAAATTCGGGGTGATTTATTNAGACAATGACACCCGAAGTGTGTTTCTTATGTCCAGTTTATTCCGTTGTTCCGTCGCCCATTAAAAGTCGCACAAATCCGAGGAAATACCATAGTAAATAAAATGGAAATAATTTAATGTTCCTTGGGTGGCCCGGTACCATTTGATCCACGGACCGGTACCGGTCCGCGGCCAGGGGGTTGGGGACCACTGCTTTGGGCGGCCCGAGGACTACCAGTAGCCGAGTGGTTAAAATCACTGAATACTGGTCGTGGGTTCACGCTTTGCCAACGGACTGGTCACGTGGAGTTTCCAGGTTTTCTCCACGTTTGTTCCTTAGAAAGTCTTCCCGGTAGGCATCCCCGTCGACAGATTGCCCACGTGCCGAACTCAAAATCATAATTTTTACGGTAATAAGCCAGGTATATTTATCAAAATTGGAAAATTAACAAATAAAAATCATAATTATAACATTTGACTTTTAGTCTAGACTGTGAAGAATCAAAACAAGTGATAGTTGTGAATACATATTATACTCCGGATGGCCGAGCGGTTAAGGCGCCAGTCTACCACTACGGAGAATCCTAGATCAAATCCAAGCAACCAATTCCAAGAATTTTTCGAGGGTCGTCAGACTTAAATGTCCTTTTCTGAATACCTCATTGTGGATCTGGCCGAACTCACAAGGGGCTAGAAAAATTATCCTCCTTGTACCACAGAACAGATAAAATAAAAATAAATTCACGAGTTGATTTGTAAATTTGTAATAAATAATCCTAAGAAGCAAACAATTTGAAATTTTTGCTCCGAAACAAGAACATAAATTCTTGATATCAGACTTTCATTGAAACAAAGTTTGCTCGTTTTTCTTCTTAGGATTATTCACCATAAATTTATAAAAGTTATTACAAAGATTTTCAAGAAAATTTCTTTTGTAACTAAACGAGATCATCCTTATTTCTCATAGCACAAAATTAAGACAATAATAACTTTTTATCATGTGTATATTTGCTAAATAGCGATTAGATTGATATTTAAATTAATTCATGGCTTAAATTTTTAAAACATTATATTTTAAAATTGTAAATAATTTATTATATGGACACGAAGCTATTCTACGTCGAGTTTCTCTGTAAAAATATTGAGTATAAATTGCTATTTTGCACGTGTTCTTTTACTTATGAAAACAATTCATGCCTTTTGCATTTTATTAAATACATAAATTATTTTTAAAATTTACAACGTATTTACAACGTTCTATCAATAATTCTAAGCACTCAGAAGACCTGAAAGAGTGTTAATTCTATCGAAATTCGGGGTGATTTATTAACTAAAATTAATGTTTTATAAGGTTTAAAGTGTGTTTTAAACGTGTAAATGTGTTATAAAGTTATAAAAATTAGTGTTAATGAGCGCGCGCGGTTAATTGTGTTGTGTTATTAATTATGTTCGCGGGGGAGGGGGAATGTTAAAGATCCTTGCTGTTGAAATACTACTTTCGAGCGCAAAAGTGCTAATTTCTAAAGAGAAATTTTGGAATTTTAAGGCCCACAAATGCTTTTAAATTGCATAAAGTAAATATTTTTAAGGTTTAAATATTGATAAACGTGATTATTAAGTAATTTCATTGAGCTTAATAGGAGTTTAAAAGTGCTAAATTCTACTTAAAAAATGAAGCGATTTTGTTAATTAAACTCACTTAAATATAATATTTAAGCATTTTAAATGCGAAAAAAGCCTCTTATTGAGTTGTAAACAACAGTATTAATCCATTAATTGAGTTATAATCATTAATGTGCCATTAAAAGTAATTCGGGCACTCCGCTTTGAAACATCGTTTACGAGTAAAAAAATTCCGAATATTTAAAATTTTAAGGTACTAAAATACACTTTGTTCATATTAAAATACAGAGAAAATCATCCTTAATATTTAAATGATGCTTAGAATTATTCATGAGCATTCTGGAGTGTTTATGTGATGGCTGCAAAGTGTGGAAGTTTCAGGTGATTTATTGATTAAAATGACTTAAATATAAGATCAAAATCGTATTTAAATGTATAAAAATACAGATAAATTAAGCAAAATAATTGGCATTAATTGAGTTAATCGCGTGTTAATTGTAGAGGAGTAGAATTGTTGGAGTGCCACTTAGGGAGGGTGGTGAAAAAAACGAATTGTTCAGCGGTTTTAAGGCTCAGAAGTGGCACTAGAAAGAGTGGAAGGGGGAGAGATTATATACTTTTTTATAGTTGAAAACTTTCGCATGAAAGATAAAACAGTAATAGTCAGCTTTGGATGATTGCAAACTTCATTTGCTAGCCAGTTAGTGTATGTTGGCTTAACAGAGTAGCAATGACATCCCTAGTGGCCTTTACAATGATCGGGTGCTGTCTGAAATCTGCCGCTTCATGAAACATTCAGTGAAGTTATCCATCTCCCAATTCCTATACTTTTACTTTCTCTTTCGATAAAGCCAACTCGACAACAACAACAAAGAAAAAAATAAAAAAAGATAAAGAAGAGCAGGAGGAGAAGGAGGAGGAGCAGCAAGCAGCCTTTAACCAATTATCACTTAAGTTGCTTTTTTTTTTCCTCACAAAATTTCCATTTAATTAAAGTGAAATTTATTAGTATTAAGCTATAAACATTTTTAAAATTAAACATTAATTGATTGGATTACGTTGCGAACTTATCCAATTGCTTACAAAGCGGAATATTTAACCTGTTGTTTAGATACCCGTAGCTTGTTTAATTTTCAATTTATCTTAATTTTTCTAAGTAATTCGAATGTAGATTTGTGGCGAATTAATATTTTAAAGAGATATTCTAAAATTAATCAATGACAGCTTCGTTAAGTGTGTTATAAATGAGCGATCATGTACAGATCGCGCGATTTAAACCATTTAAACGCGATTTTGAAATGATAACAATCGTTTAATGTCGTTTAAATCGACGTGAATTATGTGTAATTATGTTTTTATTACTGTAGAAGGGTGTCATGAACACAGTAAAGTAGCAAAACCTGTTTTTTGTTACTGCATCAGCATACTTGATATCGAACAATTATGTTAACGTTGACGTGTATACGGTTATTAATTATAAAATTTTTAACACTTTACCTTGTTACTGTAAACGACTGAAGTGTGATGTTCAATACGACTTATGAATTATTAATGATTAAATTTGCAGTGTCAGCAAGTCAGTTATTTGAATTTTTCTAAGCTAATTATCATTCTAAACGTGTTAAAAACGTAAATATTACTTCTAATCACGCTAATTTATTATCTAATGAAGTTGTTTATTAAGTATAAAGTTAATATTATAGCCGCATAATGAAGAGATTACGAAGAAAAGTTGATGATAATGATGATAATGAATAAGGTTACAGAGTATTTTTACGGATAAGAAACAAGGGGAAGGTGAAGTTAATGATAAAGAAAGCTGAGAAGATTATGAGCAAGATAAAGAAAAAGTAATGTAAAAAATGTGATAAAGACGAAGAAGATTACGAAGAAAATGTCAAAGGAAAAAAATGATAAACAGGATAAAGATGAAGACGAAGGTAGAATCAGGTTTAGGAAACGAACAAGACAAAATGAATGTAAAGAAAAAGAAGAAGATGATGATGATAAAGGTAATGAATGAGTAAGTTAAATACAAAGATGAAGATAAAGGAAATAGACAAGTCGAAGAAGAAGAAGAAGACGAAGGAAATGTTAAAGAGAGAAAGATGATAAACAAGATAAAGCTGAAGAGAATCAGTTAAAGAAGAATTTATAAAAGATAATGAAGACAGAATAAAGATAATCAAGTAGAAAAAAATATGAAAAAGTAGGTAAAGATAAAGATGATAATAAAAGAATATATATATGAGCAAAATAGAAAAAAAAACGGAGACGATGATGATAAATATAAAGAAAAAAAAGGAACAAATAAAGATATAGAAAAAGATGATGATGAACGAGATAAAGGAGAAGAAGAAGACGGAATAAAACAAATTTGAAGATAAAGTTTCGGTTAGAACAATGATGAAAGAAACATCACGCATCACGGTTTATTTTTATTCGTGTGGCGGTTATCACAAATTTATCAAAAATTGGAAGGAAATTTTAGAATTGAAAAATATCGTATGTAGATATTTTCTTTTTACTCGAATCGAATCAAATTTCGAAACACTTTCCACCCATACAGAATTTTGTTTTCAACTTATTCTTTAAAGATAAAAGAGAGAAAATAAAAAGACTTTGTAAAGTGGCATACTTTTATGGAGATTTATTATTTAAATTATTATTATGTTAAGTAGAAAGATCATTTACAAATAATGCTAAAAAATCAATGAATAATATTTTTTGGTGTGTACAAAGGTACAGGCAATCGATCACCTGAATACATCACCCCACCCCATTGATATGCATATAAATCCTCAGCTATGGAGAGAAGAAATCATCGATTATTTAAGTAGCCCAGTCACAATGACGGGTTCCAACTTTTAATGATAGTTTTTATTTATTTAATTTATAATATATGCTGTCCATCTAAAATTAGTAGTATCTTGCCCCTGTAAATCATACTTTTCCTTAAAACAATAGAGTCATGCCAGTCAAGTATATAACTCCATTGATGCATGAATGAAGGATAAAGTTGGAGGATGAAAACTCAAAACATTAATTTATCCATCAATGAAGAAAGAAGTTGCCTTTAATTTCATTTTTTTTATATTAAAATTACATTAAAACTTAAATTTAATTCGCCTTAAAGGTGTCGAAATTGTCTTTAGTCTCCTTAGAATGAAAGTAAAGATAATTTACTTTTATTCTCCTTGATTGTCTTTAATGACAATTAAATTAATGTGAAATTGTCTTATTTTCATTTAAGGAGAATAAAGACAAATTTTAACTCTATTTACATGAATCAAATTTTATTTTTAATATACTTTCAATGCAGATTAAAACCAATTTAATCCCTTATCTTTGAAGTATATGAAAAATTAACAGAGTTGAAATTAAAGACAATTAAAGGGGGGGTTAATTGCTTTTCACTTCTATTCTTTTAGAGAAATTTTAAAATATACGTTAATTGCCTTTAATATTATCCCATTAATTTTTCGTATAATTAAAGCAATTATAAACAAATATTAAAGACAAATCTCATACCCCATAACAATTTAAGACAATTTAATCCTTTATTTTATTTAAAAGTAAATTAAAAACAATTTAATCCTGTATTAGTAAATCAAGTTCAAATTTAATTGTTTTTGAAATATATGAACGATTAATACAGTGAAATTAAAGGTAATTATAAGGTTAATTGTCGCCTCCTTTCATTTAGAGAATTGTTAATTACCTTTAATTTTAACCTATTAATCTTTAATGTTATTTAATTGTTTTCCAAATATACGAAAAATTAAGAGTGTAATTAACCTTTTAATTGTCGTATTTTTTTTTTTACAAAAATGTTTAAATGTAATTTAATTGTCTTATGGGAAAAACATGGGAAAAATTTAAATTATAATTAATATAAATTAATATTTTAATTTTATATTAATTAATCA
>NW_019385135.1:226127-227529 GCF_000671375.1 Centruroides sculpturatus | reverse complement strand
TTTTTTTTTATTTTAAAAACATAAGTTTCATTTCAATTCAATTACAATATAAATTTTAAAAATTGTATTTTAATAGATTTCACATTAACAATTTGATAAAATGGATGAAATAATTGAATATAATCGTGATATATGTAATATCAATAATAGGAAGACCAGACATTTGGTATATCAATGAACATTCTATATGGTCAGTAAAAAATATTTATGTATGAAATCTTTTCATTATTTTCTTATTAAATATAAAATAATACTAATCCTAATTTTTTTTTATATAAAATTACAGAATGTGATGCTAATAGATTTTGAAGCATTTCAAGTTATCGACAGTTGACCAAAAAAAAACATTACACAGTCCTATAGAAGCTGTAATAGACATTTATATAGATTCTGTTAAAAAGTATCAACTATATTTTATAGCAAAAAAGTTCATAGATTAAATTTTCTAGACAAAAAACTTTTTAAAAACTAGAACTACCATTATTTAGGCATCAAACTTTTTTTAGTGTCTAAGATTGAATAATATTAAAAAATTTGTTATTACCACAAATATTTTAAAAAGCATTGTTCTCTTTATGATATTTAATAAATAAGTAACAAATATAATAATTATTATATTGAACTATTACCCTATTTTAGTTTGCCTTGTTATAATAACATTATTTTAAGTTGTCGTGTTTTAATTTACTTGCACATTAGAACAAATTGTAAAAATTATTATTGCAAATTAATCTAGATATATAAAATTACTTCTCCTGACTGACTGAATGACTGAATGACTGATTCATCATCGCCCAGAGCAAACCGCTGAACATAAAGAGGTGAAATTTGGTACAGTTAGGGTACGTCATGAAAACGCGCACTAAGAAGGGATTTTTCGAAATTTCCCCGCGGGGAGAGGGAGACGATTAAGGCTTAACCGGAAAAACGACTTCTACTGTACTATTTTAGATGCGATTTTTTGTTTTTATCTGCGTTTTAGTAGGGTATGTATGTTATGGGAATGCGCACTAAGAAGGGATTTTTCGAAATTACTCCTGGGGGGAGAGGGTTAAGGCTTAACCGGAAGAACGACTTCTGCCTATTTTAGATGCGATTTTTTTTCCAACTACGTTTAGTTTTCATTAAATACTTAGGTGTATTAAATTGATAACATTTCAGACATTGTTATAAATATTTTTATCTATTTCGATTTTTAAAATGTTCGAACCGTTTTAAATTCGAATTTGTTATTGCGTATTGGTTCGATTATAGAACGATTGTAAACGTTCCAGAAAATTGATCAAATTGAAAATAGTTCGTTTGATTGTCGGCAATTCTCATCATTGTCAGTGGTAGGTGTTATATAACAATTACTATGGTTGTTGAAATACTAAATATAAATTGCTTGCAAAACCTCCGC